>NC_138724.1:30208844-30211344 GCF_965113295.1 Leuciscus leuciscus
TAATGTAGACGTAATGCAATTTGAATGTATATATTACACATATATACAATTCAAACAGCATTGCATTTACATTTTAAATAATATACAATTATTTTTCACATTATGGTAATGAGATTTTTTTATTGCATTATTGGGGTAACATGCTCAATTTTTAAGTAAATAATCTTGATGATGCTAAAATTAGACCTGATCTTTTCCCCTAAAAAAATAAAATAATAATTTATATATATATATATATTTATTTATTTATTTTATTTTTTTGAGGGATGAGGGTAATAAATGGTTAGCTCGTGAGATTCACACACGCATTAATTGTAGTAAAGTAGCACTTGTTGATTGCGAACCGGTTCTCATTGTGTCCAGCTGTGCGGCGACGGCCAACAATAAACTAAAGAAATATAGTCCACATTGATAGACTGAGGCACAGATACTTCTCCAGGACGGCTCTCAAAGGCCGCCTCAATGGACACGCTGAAAAAAGATATTACTATTTACTGCCGCTGGCTCTGTTTGGTGTGCAAGTTAAACTTTGGCCGGGAGTCCATTGTCTCCAATGTCTATCATTTAATGGGAACTTTGACATAATGAATGAAGGGGTTCCACCTTCTGTCCAACAGAAAGAGCCCACTCTTATCAGCTCGGCCAATCACAGGCCCCCGTGGAGAGGGCGCTTTGTTTTCTTTGTGTTTTTTAATGAAGTTAACTCACACACACATTGGGAGAAACTCAAGACTACTTCAGAATGATCTCCTGAGACCCGAAGACATGGCTGGATTTCCTCCGAGGCATCCCGGATTTGGGAATTCTGGGAAGTGTTTTCTGATTGACAACCTGTTGCGAAGCAGCTCGTCACCTGAGGCTGGGGTGTGTGTTCCCGCGCGGAAGTGTGTGTCGTCAGGGGACCAGATTCCACCAGGTAAGAGCAACACCTGCAACACTGAACACAAGAAGAAGATATTTAACATCTCAACGCTCGACTCTAAAGATCCGTGCAGGAAAGTTTCGTATTCATTTTCCCGTATTCGTCATTCGGTGGCTCTGATTTGTCGAAACGCCTCTCGAAATGCTTGACACAACGTGAGGTCGTATTTATTTTTTTAACGTGCACAAATTTCGGAATCAAGGACCTTCATTCTTCACGAGTAGATTTGCTTTCTCATAACGTGACAGAAACTTCCACTAGATTAAAGGTTTGTTCACTTCAAATACCTCTACATTTACCCAACAGTGTTTAAAGTTAGAAAACAAACCAACAAAGTCACATTTTTCACTTGTAAACTGAAGAAGAATCACTCATTTCTGCACATCATTTGTACATTAATATCAAGATCTTAGGCTGGTAAAAGAAAGGGTTTGATCCCGTAACTGATCACTTTTTATGTTTTTCAATTGTTTTTGGCATTTTGCTTTTCACTTAAATATTTCTTCTTCATTTTGTCATAACTTCTCTTTTTTAATATATATATATATATAAAAATGTACATAAGAGAACATATTTATATATGAGTGTGAATTTTATATATTATACAATATGTGTGTGTGAGTTATACACACACACACACATATATAATTTTATATATAATATAAATATACATCAGAGAACATATTTATTTATAAAATATTTGTTTTTTCTTTTGTTACAAGTTTTCTTTTACATATATGATATTTAAATATAAAGGGAAATATGTATATATATTATTTATATATAAAATAGTCTTTATTTTATGTCATATCCTTTTCTTTTATATATATATATATATATATACACACAATATTTATATAGTGTTATATAGTTGTATATTTACAGTTCTGAACAGTGGCAAACTATTTTTTTTAAATATTCCATGTATACTTAAATATAACAACATATTTTAATAATATTTGAAAGAAATTATATAGATAAATAATATAATATAAATAATAGTATACCAGATTTAGATTTTTATTTATTTAAAGTAGTTTAAAATGAAGTGTACAATATTGTCAATTAGACATTTAGAATATTCCGGTTAACTTTATTAATACATTATTATTGTTGAGATGTACATTCAAAGTAATTCATTTGAACAATGCACAAACTTAATTATTTACACTTTCTCTCACTATTTACGCTACTTTTCAAAATCAAATCACTTAAACACATCATACCGATCATATACCCATTATTTATTAGCCATTTTCACATGATAGAATAATAGTAAAGTTATCAAAGTTATGGGAATGATCCTGTCTTCATGAGATCCATCATGTAAAGCTGTTTATCCTTCACTATCTGCTCCGACTCACGCATTAAAATAAATGTATAGATCTACAAAACTAATTTCAAGCATTTTAAAAGATCATGGAAAGCATAAAATCAGTGAAATGTGTCCGAGTGTGTGTGGTGTGTGTTTCCCACTGAAGCTCATGTAGAGCTGGGACTCACAGCTGATGTGAAACCAGTCTCACTCATCCGTCGTTCTCTCGCTCAGTTATAGTGTCTGGAGTCGCTCTTCCCTGC
>NC_138724.1:30218844-30268844 GCF_965113295.1 Leuciscus leuciscus
CAGCAAATTTTTTTCTGTCACTAGAGGTCAGTGTTTTACAATAAATGACTTGACACATACACACATGACATGTTTTATTTCATCATATGCATGCATCTCCCATTGACTTCTGTTGTACTGTATTTGAGGCAGTTAGTTAGTGGTGTAAGTGGTGTTAGTGGTGTAAGTGGTGTTAGTGGTGTAATAACAATAGCACAATAGCGTAATAATCGCTGCACCATTTTCACCTGCTGGAGCAGAACACAGGTGAAACTCCCCACAGACACACTGAAGGAGGAACCCGAGGCACATCTACAGACACGAAGGTCAAAGAGACACTGGACACGTTTCATGTGAGATAAGTAAACACCTAGCAACACCCTAACAACAGCTTCACAACACCCAAACAATCACATAGCAGCAGGTTAGCAACCCCACAAAACACATATGCAACCACATAACAACACCCTAGCAACAGCCTAGCAACCATTCACAACACCCAAACAATCACATAGTAGCAGGTTAGCAACCCCACAAAACACATTTGCAACCACATAACAACACCCTAGCAACAGCCTAGCAACCATTCACAACACCCAAACAGTCACATAGTAGCAGGTTAGCAACCCCACAAAACACATATGCAACCACATAACAACACCCTAGCAACAGCCTAGCAACCATTCACAACACCCAAACAATCACATAGTAGCAGGTTAGCAACCCCACAAAACACATTTGCAACCACATAACAACACCCTAGCAACAGCCTAGCAACCATTCACAACACCCAAACAATCACATAGTAGCAGGTTAGCCATCCCACAAAACACAAATGCAACCACATAACAACACCCTAGCAACCACGTAAACCTTCTGCCGTCAGTCTGAAGCTCTGCCTATACGCGAGACCACCCTCACTGAACACCATAGCAACTGCTTAGGGAGGCCCTTGTGCTATTTACACATTTGCATTTGACATATTAATAAGCTGTTCTCATCATATGTTATTGTTTACAGCTTCTCTATGTCATCGTGTCACATCAGAAACATTCACTCTCCAGTCGATTACACGCCGGGTGACCAAAAATATTAAATCCTCGGGATAAATCCCACCGGAGCAGTTCTATTCAGATGTGCTGTGATATTAGATTGTGTCGAGACCTGGAGCGGATCTGTCAGATGTTATTGGTACCCTTCAAGAAAACGGCCTGTTGTTGAGCTTTTCCTCTTTTATTGTGGGATCTGGTGGGATTAGTTGGGAACGTGATCCGTGTTTCGGGACGGACTCAGTAATGGCTGCCGGGTCTCAGATAACGGGTCACCAGGGCCGAGCCGAAACACTGCTTGACCGCAGGATTTACCGGGTCAGTCTCTCAGAGAGCTCTCGTCTGTGGAGAGTTAGAGACGAGTCCTCCTCATCTGGAGGAGGCCGGCACGGAGAGACAGGAACAACGAGCCTGATCTCAATACGGGAACAAAAGACACAATCGGAAAAGGAAGACAAATCACTTGATTAAGATATGTAAGTTAAATGTATTATTTTCAATAAAATGACTTATATTATAAATTTAATTAGTAAATTATTCTATATATAAAAAATAAATAAATTATTATTCTATATAAATAAAAATGTAAACGTAATCAGGAAAAATGCTAAAATGTAATGTGTATATATATAATTTTTATTTCGCATTTTTCCTGATTATAGGCCTATTTGAATTTTATATTTATATATTTATATATTTATATATAATAATCATTTGATTTATTATTTATATTTTATATGCTATATATAGCTATATATATATATATTACGTTTTAGTGTTTTTCCTGATTTACAGAAGCCGCACAAAACCCACAATCTGAAAAGAAAAAAACAAAGTGATCTTTTAGGTAAATAAAGTTAAAAAAATTATTTTAAATTAAATTAAATGACTTATAATTATAAATGATAAATCATTATTTAGAAATAAGAATGAATTTACATAATAATTATAATATTACCCTATTTTTATTTATAATTATAAATGCAAATTATATATATGTATATATATTCAAAAATGTAAATATGAATTATTATGGACATATAAATCATTAGTTTATAATATTAATAATAAATATATATATAAATTAAATGAAAATTATTTGATTAATTTTATATTTTAGGATTGTTATCACTTACTTTTATCTTATTTTTTTCTGGCACAGTTTTCTTATTGATATTTGGGTTCATGTGTCGGCGATATAAAACTACTATAAACTACTTTGAAATTGAAAGATTGCAGTGAGAGTAATCACAGTGATTGTAGAGATTGATTGTATTGTGTGTGAAAGGTCAGCGGCGGCGTAATGCACTCACAGTGTGATGAAGTTTCACAGCTCGGACTGTAATGGCTGAAAGAGACTCGGTTCTGTTCACTTCAAAACTGACCATGAGAGAAGAAATCAATTCCCAGCGTCTCCCGAACGGCTCGCCGGAACGCCAGGATCTGCTCCACACCAGCACCTGATGACTGAAGCAACACTCACATTACACTCGCAGTGGGATCCGGAGAACACATGCATTTTAATAAAGAGAAAACAACCCTGTTGAGTTATATATAAGCAGAAGCGCACACTGGGGACTCTGCACTTACTGGGAATATAAGATATATAACCGGGTTTGTGTTGCAGAGACATTTCTAGGTCACGCTTTTCTGGATTCAAAACCTGTAGGTTATCATCATCTTCACCAGCTCAAGGTTACAGCTGGTTTGAGGAAAACATGTCAAACAACCAGTTTAAATCCCTGACCTCCGTCCGCCATCCTCAAACAGACACGCGTTCATCAGTATAGCAGGACAATATCCCGGGAATGTCCAACGGAGATTTCCTTAGTGTGTGTTTCAACTTTCAGCATAAATAAATAGGCAACTATATGATAATAAATCTGTATTATCAATTAACATACAGTTTGTGAAGTTTACAGCAAATAAATCAATAAATAAAGTGAACTATATGATAATTAATCTATATCATGAATCGTGTTGGGTATACAGCAAATAAATACAAAAACAACTAACTAACTTACTAACTGAATGAATGAATGAATGAATAAATAAATATTAAACTATACATTGAAGTTTTTTCCAGTTGCTAACACACTAACCTGACATGCACAGCACGATTATTGTAAAAGTCTAAACACATTTTCTGTTTTACACACATTTTGCAATTCAAAATGGCACTTTTTAAGCATTATCAAAATCAAACTTTTGCAGGAAATGGCGCACACTTCATTCATATTAGCAGAGTTTTGTCTGATCAACCACACACTGATAATGAAGAGCACTCTCATCTTCAGGATGCTTCGCCATAATACTAAAATAGTTCAAACTGTAGAAACTTCTTCAGCTTGTTCACATGCACAGGAATATTTGCAGATACACACACATGCTGTTCAAACATTTATTGTTTTATTTTTCACCAAAGAAGATATATTTACACCGGACTGAACACAAATATGCTCACAAAAAAACAGTAATCTGAAAAAGATTGAAGTGTTAACAATGAACCACTGAGGTGTTTGGTCAGGTGTATCGGCCAATCAGATCATGGAGTGTCATTTTGAATGGCAGTGTTTGAAATGGCAATCATGCGACTTTACATCAGATTGTTGAGTCTGTGTTCAGTGTGTGTTTGGTAATTACAGTGGAGTACTGACTGTAAACCTGTGTACTGTAAACATACAGTATGTGGCTGGTAACCCAGCTGCCAGTGTTTTACTGTACAGTTACAGTGAAAAGGTTTACAGTGGGATGCAGTGCTTCTTAGCAGGATATATGAGGTATTTTGCAGTTTGGGAGTGTGGTTTTGTGAATTGTGTGAAGTGTTTTGATAAAACCAGCCTAGTTTGCAAAATTGTGTGTTAGCAGTTAAAAAAAACTGTAATAAATCTATATCATTAAAACAACATGATATGTAAAGACCAAATCAATCAATCAATCCTGAGAAATATTCACTGGGGTAGAAGGTGTAATAACCTCCCCTGTGTATTAAAATGTTTGAGTCAATGTTTAATTGATTATAATGTCTATAAATACAGTTATAGTTGATATAAAGATTAGTTTTGTTGAATGCAAAAGCCTCAGCATATGAGAAATCTGCGAATACATCAGTGTGTTATAGACGTGTTCATCAGCTGACACACATCTTCATCTTTCAGATCGTCAGATTTTATTGCTACTGCTTATTTAGAGCCGAATATGGACATGTAACAAACGTTACTTCACTTTATGTTCAAGTACAATTACAGCTTTTTAAAAACTGCTTACACACATTTACAAAACTTTACACACAAACACAAGAATTGCACACACTAAATGCCTCACATCTCTTGCAAAATGAAGCACTGCATTCAAAATATCACAAACATCTCAAAAGCAAATATTTGTCTTACGTTGCAGACACCTTTGCCATTATATTATATTTTTTGGTTTATATATCATATACACACAGTTATTCAACACCTAAAGCTCTTCTTTCACGTACATTTCTGGACAAGATTGAAAGTAATCGGCGGAGAGATGTTGAAAATTTCACGGTAAACACGAAAGCAAGATTGAAACCAAACTATTTATTTTTTACTGTAAGCATTTGTGGATGTGAATACAGTATTACACAGTCCGAAAGACCTATAACTCGACCTTTGACCTTTTATAGGCCTATTCTGAGTGTTTGCACTTGTGAGGAGTGTGTGTGTGTGTGTGTGTGTTAGTGTGTGTGTGTGTGTGTGTGTGTGTGTGAGGCTCTGATGAATTACTGTGGTGTTTTGATAGCTTGTGTTTGACAAAGGAAATCAAGAGACTTCCTGTTAGATGTGTGTGTTACATAGAGAAGTGTGTGTTGTGATTTGCAAAAAAGTGTTTTGTGAAATTGAAAATTGAGTCGAAGGCCGAGAATTAGTGTATGGTTTTCCAGATTTGGTTTCTGGTGTTTGAGTGTCAGGTTTCAGAAATTGTGTGACCTGTAAGGATTCTGTGTGTAAGCAGTTGAAAAAAACTATAAGTTGAAATGTTTTATAAGGTGCATATATATATATTTTTTTTTTGTCAAATATTAAGACATTTTCATACAAAGTTTGGTTTTACAATATTTGTGATTTGTGGCCTTACTAGCAAGAACTGAAAGGTTTTTCTCTTTTTGCATGCATAATTATCAAAGTGGGAATGTTCAGTGCGCGCGCTTCCATGTAGAGCCACCAGGGGGGTTACGCGCTCTGCCTCTCTCTCTCTCTCTCTCTCTCTCTCTCTCTCTCTCTCTCTCACTCGCGTCGCTCTGCAGTCAGTCTGACGCGCGCGTTGCGCTAGACCCATCAGAACCACCTGTGCGGCTCGCGGAACACTCGCGCGCGAAGCCCGTGACGCTCCTCTCATCCCGCGGGAATGTCTGAATGAAGAGGATAAATCCTGCGTTTACGTGAATGCATCTTCGTGGAGTATCGCAACATGGACTAATTGCATTATTCACCATGGGATTATTGCAGTTGTTTGTTGGATTATTATCCGCGGCAGCAGGTAGGCATCAGTTATTACATCTGATCCGTTATTATGAGCACAGATGCCAGTTATTATCAATATCTGGTCATGCATTCATCTCCATGGAGCGATCAAAGCCTGCAATCAGAGATACAGAGCGGCTAACATCATCACTGTGCTGCTTATGGTTATTATAATTATATGCACGTTTTATATGCAAAACTGTCAAAAATGATATATTCCGAAGTCGTTTTTTAGAAGAAAATACGGTAACACTTCACAATAAGGTTCATTAGTTAACATTAATGTATTAACTAACATGAACTAACAATGAGCAAACCGTTTGTTGCTGTATTTATTAATCTTTGTTAGTTAATAAAAATCCAGCTGTTCATTGTTAGTTCACAGTGCATTAACTAATGTTAAGTATTAGTAAATGTTGAAATTAACATTAACAGAGATTAATAAATGCTGTATACGTGCTCTATTAGTTCATGCTTGTAGTTAACTAATGTTAACTAATTGTAAAGTTTTACAGAAATATATATCAGTCTTTTTAATTTCAACATTTCATGTTTTACTCAACGTGTCACTTGCTGTTTCTTTATTAATTGCGAAATTTACTAGTTATTTCTGAGTGAAAATTGTTCCTACACTATTTATTTATTTGTTTATGTTTCAGTGTAGGCTCCACATCTGGAAATATCACGGAATTTTGATTTCCAGACCCTGAAAAATCAATGAAAGTCATGAAAAAGTCATTGCTCTTCAAACCCATGTACAGTGATTTACAAAGTCCTCGTTGCAGTGAATGCAAACGCCTGGGAAAGTGCTGTAAATGCACGGGTGTGAAGGTCTAATGCTGTGTGTTGTGATTGTGTTGAAGTGTCTGCGTTCGGAGTGGATCCGGCGGTCCGGATCAGCCTGTTTCAGGAGTTCAGTCCCGGAGAAGGCTTCTCCGGCGTGACACAGGTGCAGGGTTTCCATGATGACACCAGAGCATTCCTGTTCCAAGGTAAGACTGGAGGATTGCAAACAAACAGGAATCTGTCTTATTGACAACAGCGCAATATGAGGTTTTCCCAAATTTGGGATTTCTCCCGCAATTTTCCCCAAAAATCCCAAATTTTTCCCAAACATGTTCCTTCTGGAATCTGTGCTTCTGGCTATATCCCGGCTAACCGGGAATGTTATCAGAACGCGTTGGCAAGGTTATGAATAAATGTTCTGCCAGTAACGTTAATAGAACGTCTATCTTCTGTTCTCACAACATTCGCACAAAAACATCTTTTATACAACATCGCTTTTCTGAAACATTTTAGTCTAATGTTTTTTTAACTCTTACTACTTTTGTCAGATGGTTTAGAGAACATTCAAAAGTAACATTTTCATAATATACGCAAAATGATGAAATAGAGAAAACATGCCCTTAATGTTTTCTCTAATGTACATAATCAAGAAAAAGAAAAACGTTTTTAAAACAGACATTCACGAAAACATTTTCATAACTTAATGGGAATGCTAGCTCATGCTAACAGCTTATGCTAGCTTAGAATGTTCTTACAACATGTTTTTGTTACTTTAGCTGGGATTCTCCTTACATTTAGTGTCGGGAATGATAAAGTCGTGTTCGGTTGGCACACTGTTCTGCATACATTTCCATTATAATATTAAATATATTAGTAACACTTTACAATAAGGTTAATTAGTTAACATTGGTTAACATGAACTAAGAATGAACTGCACTTCTTCAGCATTCATTAATCTTAGTTTAATACTAATTTCTACATTTACTAATACATTATTAAAATCAAAGGTTGTATTTGTTAGCATTAGTTAATGCTCTGTGAACTAACATGAACACACAATGAACAGCTGGATTTTTATTAACTAACATTAACAAAGATTAATAAATACAGTAACAAATGTATTGCTGATTGTTAGTTCATGTTAGTAAATACATCAACTGATGTTAACTAATGAACATTACTGTAAAGTGTTACTGATATATTATTGGTAAGACATTACGATAACAGATGCAATGCTATACTTTTGTCATAGCGTTTAAACAAGTATTTTCCATTGTTAGCTCGTGCTGAATGAACTCTCAGTAAATAAGTCTCAGTAAAGAGTTAGCGTCGCTGTGAACACCTGCGTGACCCCGTCACCCGCGGCTGTTTGTCCCGGTGGGGGAGCGGACCCTCACGGGCCCCTGAGAGCCTCTCCGGGAAACAAAGGGCCGAGGCTCTTTATGGGAACAGACGCTGGAGAATAATGGGACGCATAATGAGATTATCCTCAGACGATACACAGATCTGTGTGTGCAGTTCGTCTCCGCCGCTGTTGACAAATAATGGCCTGTTTTGGGATCCGCCATATGATGCAACAAGTCGTAAGGTTGGACTGCTGCAAGTTTTGTGCTGGCACTGCAGATGTGTGTGTGTGTGTGTGTGTGTGTGTGTGTGTGTGCTGTTGAGCAACATTCAGCTCTTTTACATGGTTACATGTGCTATTGTGCAATACGAGTCTCTATCTGTGCATAACAAGCTTGCAGCTTGAAAACATGTTTAAATATATCAAAACTTTTTATTTTTCCCTTCATTTGGTGCCTCAGAAATGACACATTTCACCTTTAAATCTTTCTTTAAAGTCCAGAGAAAATTGGCACTATTTAATGTCTGAATGATTCATTAGTGCATATTATTATTATCATTGTTATGCACTCAGATATGTGTCACATTATTAAAATGCATTACAAAAAGAGTGTGTAATGTTGTGGTTCTTCTCTATATCAGTGTCAGTGTTTCTGAACTCATTGTAGTCTTGAGTTTCTTCCGGGAACGAACACGTCACAATATTCCTCATTATAATAATTAATACGCAGAATAAAGGGGCGGGGCCTGGTTGAGTTAGTTAGTAGTGTGTTAAACTGGCGGTTATGGAAAGGGGCGGGACATTTCCCAAACACACTCGAAGCGCTTGACCAATCACAACACACTGCTCCAGCCGACCAATCAGAGCACAGTGTGCTTTTCAGAAGGAGGGGCTTCATAGAGACAGGAAGTAAACAGAGCGTTACTGACAGACTGGGAAGAGAGGAGCCGCAACAATGGAGAATATGAGGAAAATAATCAACATTCAAGCAGGAAAACCTGTTCTAGAGACTAAAAACAACATCAAGACTGTAAAAAGGCATAAAATGGCCACATTTTAGATTCAGTTCAATCAAATTCAGATTTCTTCATGTGTCTCCGCTCACCTGAGCTCATTAGACCTGCGATCATTGTGCCTGTGGGGCAGATGTGAACACAAGACAGATGAAGTGATTTAATCAGACGACTCTCTCATTATTTCTCTGCAGACATATTCTCTCTTTGTCTCATTGTCATTTACTCTTCCCTGCTCTTCTCTAATGCATGCATTTATAAAAAACTCTCTAGTTGCTATATTTCATCTCAGGTATTTGTGTGCACACCTACGCAGCGAATGCAAAACACACACACACACACACACACACACACACACACACACACACACACACACACACACACACACACACACACACACACACACACACACACACACACACACACACACACACACACAGTTCACAGTGGCATCATTACAGGCATTAAACGCTGTGTTTCTTGTCGGAGTGCTGGTGAGATCTGCTCTAAGTGACAGTGGGAAGGCTTGGGAACAGCAGGATAAACCGGAGAGCCTCGGGCTGAACCTTTCCCTTATAATTGGGCCAGCAGGGCATTGATGCAGGCGGAGGGAGTCTGAGCCGGGATTCGGACCACAAACGGTTCTATGGATGAGTCTGGCCGGGGTGTTTCTGGTTCTGTAGGCTTGGACGCTCATGGCTAAACCTTATTAATAGGATTTTTTTAGAGAGAGACTTGAATTGGCCAATCGTAGGATTGGAAACTGCGAATGGAATCGTGGAATCCAGTCATTAAAATGGAATTTACCGTATAACACGGAATATCACGGAATTTGGCAGTTTTGAATGAAATAATCACACGTAGGCTGTATAGTTAAAGGTACACTTTCACCTTTTATTGATCAAATATTGTTATTTTGTTATATGTTATTAATGAGAGTGTGCAAACAAAAAAAATCTATTTATATTCACATGCACACCTTTTGTTTCAATCGGACTGAATTCATTTCGATTGATGAGTCTGAACGTAGCGCTTTTCTGAAGTTTAAAATCATTGGTTACCCGTAAGCCAATCACATAACGTTTGGTTATGACGTGTGTTATGCGCCGGCTCAGCCGCATCGAACTTCCACTGTAAACACATGTATGATGCGAAAACAAAACCATCGAGCGAAATACTGGAGTGAACATGGCTGTGAACGACTTCTGCAGATTATGTGAAGTAAATCTACAATCTTAAACTCGCCGCTTAGCGTCTACGTCACGGCTCTCAGCCCGCCCTCTCTGTTCGTTGATTGGCCGGCTGTTTTGAGGCCGGAGGAAAACTGGGAGATAGGTCACTATCTCAGACTGAGTACAGAAGCGAACTGAAATTGAGCAGAAGTACGAAGTCTGACGTAGTCAGGCTAGAAAAATGAATAAACAGCTTGAATATTCACATGGGCGGGAATGAAACGCCCCTTTCCTCTGATTTGTCAGCCGAAGATCAAACTGTCCCGTCATCAGTTCTTCCTCAGTTCCGCACGGCAGAATAAAAGTCTTCTTTTTTCCCAATTTTTTTGGGGAAAAAAACAAAAATTATAAATTGTTCTACTTTCAATATTAAATCAAGAAACAAATGAACGAATGATACACGGATTATTCTCATACATTGATTCTTTATTTGTTTTAAAAAGCAGACTTAATATCCATCTCTGCCTCTCTGGTCATAATTTGGAGACTATGACCATATGAATATGAACCGTTGTGCCGCTGCTTATATTGATCACGCGGTAAAAATGCCCAAAACCAGTCGTCTGTGGATGAGAGTCTGAAACCAGGACTGGAGGGACGTGGTCCTGCTCCACTTTACACACGCAGAGAGAGGATATAGGATGACACTCGTTTATACGACACGTCCTTGCGCAGTCCTTTCAGTTTCGGTTTTCAATCCGATCAAGTGTTTACATGTTCTCTTCCCAGTTTTCCCAGCGCTTCTGTCAGAGAGAGAGAGAGAGAGAGAGAGAGAGAGAGAGAGAGAGAGAGAGAGACAGAGAGAGAGAGAGAGAGAGAGAGAGAGACAGAGAGAGAACTGAAGGTGCCCTTGACCAGCGCTGGGATTTCACTCCTGCCTCAGTGTGTGCGTGTGTGTGTGTGTGTGTGTGTGTGTGACAGCGATGACATCCAGAAGCATGTTCAGCCCTCATGAGTTATGCATGCAAAAACCACTCAGAGAGTTCAGTTAGAATGAAAGGGCCGTACGCTTCAGTCTGAACTCCTGACCTGGGCACTGATAACCAGAGACGGCTGATCCGAGACAGATCCCGGAATAATTCAATAAAGAGATGAAGCTTACTCACTCTCATGTTGATCCAACATCCACATCTTAGACTGCAAATCTGGATTATTGACCATCATGCAGACGCTGAGATGTGTGAGCTCTGTCTCCTTAAACATCAACACTGAATAACTAACAGCATATCAAAATAAGATCTAATTCAAAATATTAGAAAAAACTGAATATCAATTAATCAGGATATTCAACATGGCTAGGTCAGGGTTATTTATGTTAACTAAAACTAAAACCATAAAAAAATGCTTTAAATAAAAAAACTTTAACTGTAATAAAATAAAATGTAAAAATGTTCTTTGGTTTAAGATGAAGTACTAAAATAGTAAGTAAGCTAAAACTAAAAACTATATTAAAATTATAATATATAAAAATATATAAAATAATACAAAAATAAAATCTAATAAATATGAACAAAAACTGTATATGAAATAACACTGGGCGTGAGGGAGAAAATAAATGAAGATATTTAAAAAATGTTTTTTAAATGCCAGTCATGTAGTAAGACTGTGAAATTAAAAGACCAAATTCAATATACAGCTTATTGATGATGCATACTATCAAAGACTTTAGATATAGAGAGACGGTTCACTCATATTACTATGAATGGAAGAAAGTGCAACTCGCAATTTGGCAGAATAAGCCCCGCCTTCTGAATAACACAGCCAATCACTGCTTGGTAAAGACATTGCATCACTGTAGCTGGTGTTTGATGCTCCGGAAACCTGTTAATGTCCAGCTGTTTTTAGTGATTCATGTGCATCACAGGTGCCCAAAACATGCATTTTCTTCACATATCTGAGTTTTTCTTCTCTTGAGATGTAAAATTGACCGGCCGGTGATGCAGATCCAGCAGGTCTCAGTCACATGATTAAAAACTATGGGTTGCTTCACTGTAAAAACCCTTGCTTTATTTCCAAGAGTGCTGAGTTTCCTCCAGATGTTGCAGGAATCTGCTGTAACTTCCTCTAACTGCAGCTGGATGGTGTTTGACCTGAAGGAGAGACGCAGGAGAAGACAGTGTTCACTAATGCCTGCGAGCGTCCCATGCATTGCATTATGAATCGCGTTCTGACACGCTTCAAAAACGCGACGGCGCATGAAATCGAGCATGAAGCGTCTGCATTCACGGACATGCATAGTGTACAGGCCCCAAATATCTCACAATTCTCTCCAGTTTGATTCTTTCATCTATTTTTAGGCGGATGATTTCCTCTGTTTATGACTCTCCGCCAGGTGTGTGTTTCGCCTCGGAGAAAAGCAGGAACATTTCCACACGGAGTGAATCTGGGACCTGTTTACCCCCCAGTAAAAACCTGCATCTTCCTTCATCTGAGCCCAATTCTTTGTTCTAAAGCATCGGATCTGTCCCGAGGACGAGATTATAACACAAACGCCTCCCCAGAGAAACGCTTCCCATGCAGCACCATGAGAAAAGAGCTTTTTTGGCTTTCTCAGGATTCTCCTAAAGGTTGTTGCTTCCCATTTTTGTTTTGAACTCTATCCATGCCATTGTCAGAATTCTCCAGCAATCCATGTTTCCACTGTTATATGGTACGGATCTTCTGGAAGAGAATACAGAATCTCTGGATCAAGACATAAAAAAGAAGAAGCAGAAACAAGCGATAGAAGCATTGCTGTGTCAAATATAACGCGATCATCAAACATTAAACAGCTTATAAATCAAAAAAAGAGAAAACGACTGTGAAGATTTGTGGTGTTGATGGACTTGAACTAATCTGATCATCTGATCCGGACAAAGCCTTTGACAAAAACGTCATTTTCTCAGCTTTTTGTTAAAAATTTTGCTTTTTATTAATGTAACTTATCCCGATTATCCGCAATCCTGTGCATTTGGAATCATAAATATCCACATTATGGAAAAATAGCTGCAAATATTTCATTTAAATCACAGCCATTTGCCATCACTAGCCTGATTGGACAACATGTTGACACGCCCCTGAGTGCAGGATGATGTCATCAATATTTTCCTTTCGAAATTTTAAATGTGCCAATCTCATTTTAGTAAGCCACAAATCTTTGATATCATAGGATATTACAAGTAGTTTAAACTAAAACTACAATATGTATTATTAAATAAAGCTGAAATTGGATAAAATATAAATTATGGATGCACCGATATGACAATTTTGGCCGATAACCGATAAATCTTTATATTTGAAAGCCGATAACCGATATATTGGCCGATAAATCTAAATCAAATTTTTATATGATTGTTGAGACCCTGATTACAAAAACAAAAGTCTCATCATTGAAAGCCACTTCCCAAACACACAATTATATAACATATAGTATAATATATTTAATAATTTGATATTTTAGATCATATATATATATATATATATAAAATTTTATATTGATGTGACAGGTTTTTTAGGATACAAATGCAGTCTGTAAGTCATATGACACTTTTATAAGTGTTTTTGGAGCTCTTCACGTTTCCCCTTCTGCTCGCGACTGAAATGATAGAAACAGGAGAGTCAGTGAATAATTGGTGAATTATTCTGTGATCATCGGCTGTCTCTGTTTTTCCCGGACACATCCCTGCTGTAAGCGGCTCTCCAGATGTTGGTCTGCTCCTGTATCCGGGAAGCTCAGGTGTTCCTCCTCCTGCAGGGAAGCCATTGATCGAGGATGACCTACTGAGGGAACCATCGACCAGCGTCTGGTGTGTCCGAGAGGACGGAGCTGTTTCTATGGAGACGTTGGTTGGGAGATGGACAGAGGAGATCCCGAGGATCAAAGTCTTTCCCCCGCGGAGCCCCTGGAGAGCTTCACTGGCATGAGAGAAGCCGGCCTTTCATCAGCCTTGAGAGGCTTTCTGGAGTCGGAAACACGGCCCTGCTGGGAATGAAAGGGCAAACGCGGGACTAAAACACGCCACTTTTCAGTCACTCGGGTTCAAATAATCATCCTGCAGTTGTTCATGTTTTGATGGCCTGTTTTAAGATGGACTTCAGAGCTTCATGCAGAAAATGTATCTCTGAAATATATTTTTTTCTGGCGAAATGACAAAAATATATAATTTTTTCTGGCTACACAGTTTACAAGGAATGTTCTCCAAACGTTCTGTCAACCCAGACAGCAACATAGTGTCAGCCCAGATCCGGGCCACATCTGGCACATGTGATTCAATGCTTTCCAGATGTGGGCTATGTTGCTGTCTGGCAAGGTTTTCCTCCAGTTACGGTTACATCTTCCGGTAACGTTAATAGAACGTTCGTTCAAAGTTATCTGGTCTTTAATAACGTTATCGAAACATTAGCACAAAAAAAATATTTATACATCGTTCACGGAACGTTTTGTCATTTTTAAATGTATCAGCTTGTTTTGGAATGTTCAGAGAACATTTAAAAGTAACATTCCAATAACGTTTGAATTATAAAGAAAAAACATTTTTGAAACATTTAAAAAACTGGAAGTTTTCACTCAGAAATCACATATTTATAACTTAATGGGAACAATAGCAAAATGTTCTTAGAATATATTTTTGTTAGCTGGGTGAAAAAATAAATAAATAAAATAAAATAAATAAATAAATACACTTATATGGATAAATGCATAAATATAAATAAAGTTCAACTAATTAAACATGTAACTTGTATATATAGTAGTATATGACTAATACTAAAATAACACTGCTTTAAATATTCAGTGCTTTAATTGTTTTCACATCATTAATGTGATAAAACAGGTTCATAGAAATCATACAGTGAGATCATACAAATGCAATTTGTTTTGAAAAAATATACAGATAAAACAATTTTAGGTTTCTGCATGCATCGTAAAAATCACAATTTATCTTATTTTCTCTTTTTGTTTGTATCTTGATGGACACGGATGGAAGGATCAGATAATTCACACAAACTGAATGAAAAATCTGCCCGATAACAGTTTCACATTATGGATAGTTCAGCTTCTTCCGTTGACCAGCATGACTTGACTTCTAAAATCATAACAAGCTGTTCAAGGAATATTGATCTGAAAATGAAAAAGTTGTGTTCCGCTGACGAAAGTCACTCCGGTTTGGAAGGACATGAGAGTGAGTCAGTGATGAACTGTTGTTTAAAGAAAACACTGATTATTCTGTTTATCTTTAGCACATGTTTCCTGATGCTTTCACTCCAAATGGACACTCAGAGTTTCCTGTAAATGTTCTTCATGTCCTTCATTCTGACTCACAAATGATCTCTGATGAAATGAACGAAAGACAGATTGTCAGAAGTTCTCAGTGAGTTTCAGAAGAGATCTCAACTGTGTCTCAAACTGAGTTTAGAAGTCTGCAGTCAGACATCTTAATATAACCTCAAACATTTTTTACTGCAAAAATGTTCTTCTTCAGCATTTCTGTCGTGTTTTCCAGCACAAATATCTAAACGTTCTTAAATCAAGATGCATTTACTGGAGAAGGAAAATGAATGAAGATATTAAGTCTTGTTTACAACAACAAAAAATAAGAAATTAAGGGAGTTTTTGCTTGAAAATATCTGCCAATTTGGTCCAAAAAATAATATGGTTTTACCTTTAAAATTCCCTTTATTTTTCAGACTCCACTTTTGTTCTTGTTTTAAGCAAAAACTAATTTAATTTTCAAAAAAATTTCAGAAAACAAGTAATATCTTAACTGAAACCACAATTATCTAATTAAACATAACTGTGATCTCATACTTGGTTATATTTACATTTTCCTTTCCCATATGGCAAAACAGATTATATATATAATATTTTTTGCCATATGGGAAAGGAAAATGTAAATAAATGTAACTTATATGACTAATACTAAAATAACACTGCTTTAAATATTCAGTGCTTTAATTGTTTTCACATCATTAATGTGATAAAACAGGTTCATAGAAATCATACAGTGAGATCATACAAATGCAATTTGTTTTGAAAAAATATACAGATAAAACAATTTTAGGTTTCTGTATGCAGTGTGTATATATATGTAAATGAACATTTATTTAAACATTCATATGCCAACATACAGTATGTTATAAATTGTACTTTAAGGAGCAATTTCCAATCTTAAAATGCATTTTAGGTAAATACAAAAAAAATATTTTGGACAATACATATATATATATAATGTTCTCCAAAAATAAATGAGGAATTTGAATAACTAAAACTTATTGAAAATATATGAATGTAAATATATATGTATACTGTATATATAAGATGGTGGCCAAAACTATTAGAACACTTGACATATTTAAGAGGTTTCAGTTGTTATTGTCCATGAGGACAACGACCTTAAACATTCCTCTAACTATTGCTGGAACTTCCTGTGACGGACGAAGTCTGCTGGATCACTGAGAATGATGGACCTCAACCCCATCGAGCACATTCGGGACGAGTGGGAAATAAACTGGACAGATCTACTGTAAAATATCATCTGATATCTGATATGTGTTTTGCTCAGAGCAACAATCTGCATGTTTCATGAACATTATGAAATAAAATCATGTTTTGGAGGCAAAAAAAAGTCAATATCTTTAGATCTGTCATGTGTTCTGATACGTGTGGCCACCTCTGTATATATGGCTTTAACACACTGAGTTCACTGCAGATATTGACTGAAAGCTCCTCACGATGGACAGACAGGGAGAAGGGCAGTTCTGAAGTGAAAACGAGACGCTCACTGATTAAACGGCAGACTGGATCTGGATCTGGATCTGGTTATTGGCTGGTGTGGATGTTAATTGGTGTTCTTCAGTCACTGGAGCTCATCGATCTGAGGATGTCTTCATTACAGGCTGCTGTAACTGTGTCACTGCCTCTGTGTGTGTGTGTGTGTGTGTGTCCCGCGAGCCTCTGATGTGTGAGAGAGAGATGATCATTTATTGATGCCTCCATTAAGAAGTGGCAGACGCACGTGTTTGAGAGGAAGAGGAGGGAGAGGAGAGGAAGAGCTGTGCTGGAATTCAGTTATTGTGTTGTTGTCTGTCTGTACGGCGGGAGATTATTAATAAGTTGTCAACATCTACATAATCGACTTCGATTTGTTGTAAACATTCACATCAAGCCTGATATATCAATATTAAAGCACTCTATCCTATGACATGACAGCGCTTTATCTGTTCATCATGAAGCGCTTCATGAGATCTCTCTCTGTCTCAGCAATTACCAATAGGATGGGAAGCTTTTTAGCATTAATGCAACTAAATAATGTTTTATCCCCGTTTTTTTCCATTCTTGTGCATGATGGGAAATGTAGTTCATGCAAAATTCATGAAATATTGAAATCAGAACAGAAGAATGTTTCATTAATGTATCTTAAAATATATAAATAAATCTTAAATAAAAAAAGAATGTTTCATTAATGTAATGTATTCATATTAGTGGTGTCAAATAGATTTATATATTTTTATATTATTTATTCATATATTATTGATTAATATATGTATATATATTATTATATTTTGATATATATGCGTGTGTGTCTGTGTACGTGTCTGTGTACATATACATATACACACATATAGCCAACTTTATATATACAGTATATACACAGAGACATATATATAAAATACATAAATATAATAAATACAGACACATATATAATGTAAACAAACTTTTATGTTAGATGCGATTAATCGCGATTAATCGATTTGACCACTTTTATATATATATATATATATATATATATATATATATATATATATATATAAAATAAAAGTATATTAAAATATTTGTAAAAAAAAAAAATTATTATTCACTATATCATTTATTAAAATTATTAATTTATTTTATATTTAAGTTAATGTATTAAATATAATTAAATCGTTATTCTAAATACTTATTTGCATATATAAATTCAGAGAAATGATCATATTTGTGCATGTCTAAGATGTTTTTTTCCAGTTGTTGTTTTTGGTTTGAGCTGGTTTGAGCTGGTTTGAGCTGGTTTTAACTGGTTTTAACTGGTTTAAGCTGGTTATTATCCCTCTAAAACCAGACCTGCACACATTCGACGTGTCTCACTGCTCATGTTCCCCCAGGCTACTTTCACAGATGTTGATTGATAGTGATTTGTTTGCTCATCATTGATGGTGAACATGCTGCGGTTTCTCTTACCGTGAACGCTGTCCTGTGATCTCCTGCATGTCCATGTCAAGCATTAAAGGTGCATTGTGTAATATTGAGGAGGATATGTCGACAGAAATGCAATATCATATACATAACTATGTTTTCAGTGGTGTATAAAGACCTTACTTAATGAACCGTTATGTTTTTATTAGCTTAGAATGAGGCATTTCTCTTTACACACACCGCGGGTCTCCTTACAGCCACATGTTTCTACGGTGGCCCTGAATGGACAAACGCGCTTCGTCACTAAGTTGTTCTTCGTGTAATTACACACTGCACCTTTAACGTATTCCCTCTGTGTCTCCGCAGGCCCATCCCGGAGCGTGAGAGTCCCGGACGCCGCCGCTGGCCACATGCTGCAGAAACTCAGAGGAAAGAGTGAGTTCACCATCGCTCTGACGCTCAGACAGGAGAAGCTCAACTCTGGAGTTATTCTGTCCATCCATCATGGAGAGAAGAGGTACACGCACAACATCACAACATCACTGCTTCATCTGACACAACCACATCTGCACATTTCTGTTGTGCTCATGCAAAACTTACTGCCATGTTGCTAAATTGTTGTGGGTGGTTGCCAGGGCGTTGCTATGTGATTGATGGCATGTTGCTAGAATGTTCTAAGTGGTTTCTAGGGTGTGCTGGATGGTTGCTAGGGCATTGCTAGGGCATGTTTTATGGTTGCTAAAGCATTGCTAAGGGGTTACTAATAGGACATTTCTAGGTGGTTGCTATCATGTTTTGAATGGTTTCTAGGGCATTGTGTGAAAGTGTTTAATAGATGGTTGATAGACCATTGATAGATGGTTGCTAGGGTGTTCTGGATGGTTGACAGGGTGGTGCTGGATGGTTGCTGGGGCATTGCTAGGTTGTTGCTAGGGTGTTTTGGATGGTTTCTAGGGCATTGCTAGGGTGTTCTGGATGGTTCAGGAAGTTGCTGAATGCTTGCTAGGGTGTTGCTAGGGTATTTTGGATGGTTGCTAGAGCATTGCTAAGTGGTTACTGCTAGGACATTTCTAGGTGGTTGCTAGGGTGTTTTGGATGTTAATAAGGTATTGCTAGGTGTTGCTACAGTGTTTTGGATGTTAATAAGGTATTGCTAGGTGTTGCTACAGTGTTTTGGATGTTAATAAGGTATTGCTAGGTGGTTACTAGGATGTTCTGGACGGTTGCTAGAGCATAAGGGGTTACTACTAGGGCATTTTTATGTGGTTGTTATCATGTTCTGGATGGTTGCTAGGGCATTGCTAGGGTGTTCTTGATGGTTGCTAGGGCATTGCTATGGTGTTCTGGATGGTTGACAGGGTGGTGCTGGATGGTTTCTAGGACATTGCTAGGTGGTTGCTAGGGTGTTCGGGATGGTTGCCAGGGCATTGCTAGGGTGTTTTGGATGGTTGCTAGGGTGTTCTGCATGGTTGACAGGCCATTGCTAGATGGTAGCTATATGTGTTCTGGATGGTGGCCAGGGCATTGCTTGGGTGTTGGTTTCTAGGGTGTTCTGGATGGTTGACATGGTGGTACTGGATGGTTGCTAGGGCATTGCTAGGTGGTTGCTTGGGTGTTCTGGATGGTTTCTAGGGCATTGTCTGCAGCACAAACAGGACAAGTTACATGCAGATCTTTATTGTTTGCTCATATCTTTAACAATAATTATAAGCAATGGTACTAGTGATGCTTGACTTGGCAAACATTACTAATTATATCTGCAATACACTGAAGATTAGGAAAACATACACACGTACATGCTCACACACACAGACACGACAAGTAAAAGTTAATCTACATACAAAGTCTAATTAAACGGTTCAGTCTAGTGTGTTCAGGTCACAGATGCATCATAGCAGGGATTCATGATCCAGAGATTACATTGATATCAAGTGACGACTCAACACATTAACAAAATTTAATACTGTGAAGCTGCTTTGATACAATCTGTATTGTGAAAAAGCGCTATACAAATAAACTTGACTAAAAAAAATCATATCAGGTGTCATGTGTTGTTCTGCTCTGTCTGTTTTCTGTGTTAGATTAATCACTTCTGCATGTATTTATATAATATCAACAAACTTCTACCCAATCTGTGACCCATTTTTGGAGCATGATGCACTATTGAAAATCAGGATGAAGCGTTTGTTTAGTGAATGTGAAGCTTAATGCTTCGGTTTTTTAAATATGTCATAGTGTTTGAACAAAACAAAGTAAGGGAATTAAGAAGAGGAAGTTTTCCCCCGGGACGCTCTTCCAGAGTCATTTTTAGTGTTTGACCGTCGAGCCGCGGTGGATTCTGCCTCCCTGAGCGTGTTGTTCCGGTTTATCTGATCATTAACTGTTTCCCTGCGCTGTGTCCATATCTGCAGATCCCTGAAGACTAATTAGAAGTTATTCCTCTCCGAGTCGAGTCTAAGAGCAGCACTCAGCAGAAATAAAACACTCTCTCTCTCCAGGAAGACTGTTTAAACACAGACCACTCTCTCGTCGTGCAAATAAGTTTGCAAAAAATTTTATATAAAGTTGCTTTCTGTTAGAAAAACTGCTACACGGGGAATTTAAGCTGTGTTGGTTTCCCATCGTGAGTGCATTACTGTCAGTGATTGGGAGTAACTAGCTAAAAATAACTGCAGGAGAAGAGCACACAAAATAATATCCGTGAAATAGAGAAATCACATCTGTCTCTGTGACAGCACTAGACTCTGTAAACTGGGAAAAAGAGGCAGTTAGATGATGGTCTGTGCTTTTTTTATTTGTAAAACGAGCCAGAAACACTCTCAGCCTGTCAATCATTTTTATGTGTTGAGGTTTGCTGGCATGTTTTTGGAAGGCGGGGTTTCTTGAATCTATCTTCTATCTATAAATTACAGGAACATCTTTCTGTCTGTCTGTGTGTGACTGTTATTCGCATATCTCTCGAACCGTTAGTCCGATGGATTTCAAACTTGACAGGTGTCTTGCTACGGGCACGAGTAAGTGCAGTGCCAAGTTTGGTGTTGTTTGGATTAGAAATGCAAAAGATATCGTAAATATATATCGTTAAAAGAAGCACACATTGCCTTGCACACACTCCCCCTCTCACACACACACTGAGTGAGCACAGCGCTGGCCACTCCCCCTCTCACACACACACTGAGTGAGCACAGCGCAGGCCACTCCCCCTCTCACACACACACTGAGTGAGCACAGCGCAGGCCACTCCCCCTCTTACACACACACTGAGTGAGCACAGCGCAGGCCACTCCCCCTCTCACACACACACTGAGTGAGCACAGCGCAGGCCACTCCCCCTCTCACACACACACTGAGTGAGCACAGCGCAGGCCACTCCCCCTCTCACACACACACTGAGTGAGCACAGCACAGGCCACTCCCCCTCTTACACACACACTGAGTGAGCACAGCGCAGGCCACTCCCCCTCTCACACACACACTGAGTGAGCACAGCGCAGGCCACTCCCCCTCTCACACACACACTGAGTGAGCACAGCGCAGGCCACTCCCCCTCTCACACACACACTGAGTGAGCACTGCGCAGGCCACTCCCCCTCTCACACACACACTGACCAGAGACAGAGAGGGTCGAAGAAAGCAGCGGAGCTTAAGTAGCGTTTTCTCGGAGTTCACTGTGTATCCTGCTCCCTGAATCGTTGCGCTTATTCATTTGTGGATGTTAGCTGAATCTGTAAGTCAGCTACACTGTTTATTTCTGAATATTATATTTTATTCTGGTACGCTTAATGTTATCGCTACTGTGTAAAAATAGCCTATGCTATTCACCAACTAAACATATCCTATTCAATGTGTTCACAGTCTCTTTCACAGCCATCATTTAGCCTATTCACAAACTGTTTGCTCAAGCGTAGTGTTTTCTCGGAGTTCACTGTGTATGGATAGATAGACAGACAGACATATAGACAGATAGACAGACAGACAGACGGATAGATAGATAGATAGATAGACAGACAGACAGACAGACAGACAGACAGATAGATAGATAGATAGATAGATAGATAGATAGATAGATAGATAGATAGATAGACAGACAGACAGACAGACAGACAGACAGACAGACAGACATATAGACAGATAGACAGACAGACAGACAGACAGACAGAAAGATAGATAGACAGACAGACAGACAGACAGACAGATAGATAGATAGATAGATAAAAAGATAGATAGATACAGACAGACAGACAGACAGAAAGATAGATAGACAGACAGACAGACAGACAGACAGACAGATAGATAGATAGATAGATAGATAGACAGACAGACAGACAGACAGACAGATAGACAGAAAGAGATAGATGGATAGATAGATAGATAAAAAGATAGATAGATAGATAGATAGATAGATAGACAGACAGATAGATAGACAGACGGACGGACGGACGGACGGACAGACATATAGATAGATAGACAGACAGACAGACAGATAGATAGACAGACAGACAGACAGACAGACAGACAGACAGACAGACAGATAGACAGACAGACAGACAGACAGATAGATAGACAGATAGACAGACAGACAGACAGACAGACAGACAGATAGATAGACAGACAGACAGACAGATAGATAGACAGATAGACAGACAGACAGACAGACAGACAGACAGATAGATAGATAGATAGATAGATAGATAGATAGATAGATAGACAGACAGATAGACAGATATATAGATAGATAGATAGATAGATAGATAGATAGATAGACAGATAGATAGATAGATAGATAGACAGATAGATAGATAGATAGACAGACAGATAGATAGTTTAGGAGAGCATGTTTGAATGTCCTGATGGACGTTATTTTTCCCAACTGTGAAAAGAAATTGAACTCTGCCCTCGAGAGCTTGAACTTTAAATCCTGACAGAAAACGGCTCTTACTGCGGCCAATTTAGCTTTGAGATTCGTTTCGGAGTCAGCATCTGTTCTGAGGGTCGGCAGGTCAGCAGTTTTCTCTAGATGAGCATCTCGTATTTGAAAAGAACACGATATTTGCTTCTAGGAAGACAACAACATCACGACACGGCCTCAGAACCGAAGCAACTCTGTCCTCACTGTAATTGTGCTCGTTGAACTGTGTTTATTGAAGTCAGCGCATAATAGGGGCCTTGTGAAAGATGTTAATTACATTGTACGTGGAGTCGATAAAGCAGGTGGCTCTGACATCGGGAGACTCGGACTGGTATTGATATTCCCTTTCTCTGCAGCTGGAACTAGAAGAACAAGGCGAGAGGAAAAGAACTCATTAGGTCCCTGTTTGTAGATAAATCAAAACCTGCGTATCTGTAATTGGCTTCTCTCAAATAATGCTCTCAAGCGTGAGGATTTTTCTGCAAGGAATAGGAAATAAAAATTGGTAGTCTGCACAGGCGGGCTGATGACTTTTTGGCAGCTTTCCCCATTAACGCTTCCCCCTTCAAGTAAACCTCAATAGAGACGTGCAGCGCTGAGGAATTACAATGTGAAGGAGCGTTTAGCTCGTCCGGTGTTTCCTACTCAATCTGGAGAAACCATGCTTTGGCTTCAGCTGTAAGTTTGTAGTCTGAATTGAATGTGTAAAATTAAGGACAATAAATATCTATTGCACACAAAAACAAACATCCAGCACGACAGGTGGAGTCTGATACACAAATGAGCCAAGCTGTCATAAATTATCAGTTTTAATTAGTCTCTTCTGCTCACCAAGGCTGCTTTTATGTGAGCAAAAATACAGTAAAATTCTGAAATATTATTACAATGTAAAATAATATAAGTTTTCTATGTAAATAAATTGTAAAGAGTAATTTATTCCTGTGATCAAAGCTGAATTTTCAGCATCATTACTCCAGTCTTCAGTGTCACATGATCCTTCAGAAATGTTGATTTGATGCTCAAGAAACATTTATCAATGTTGAAAACAGCTTCATATTTTTGTGTGAAACTGTGATATATTTTATTTCTCAGGTTTCTTTGATAAATAGAAATTTCAAAAGAACAGCATTTATTTGAAAAAGATTCTTTTGTAACATTATAAATGTCTTTACCGTCACGTTAATGTGTCCTTGTTGAATAAAAGTATTCATTTCTTTCTTTGTTTCTTTTCTTTTTTACCCGAAACTCTTGAAAAGCAGTATATCGCAGTTTCCACAAAAATATTAAGCTGCAGAAACTTTTATATTTCATGGAATAAATTACATTTTAACATATTCAAATAGAAAATGTTTTTTAATATTAGTAAATTTTCACAATAATACTGTCTTTACTGTATTTTTGATCAATTAATGTAGCTTTGGTCAGCGGATTAGATACATAAACATTTGCAATGATCCCAAACCTTTGATTTTTAGTATAAATATACTTAGTATATGAATCATATGAATCTATTCAAATCACTGGCAAAAAATGCAGACCAGACTAAGAGCAGTCAGATATTTTTCATTGTCCAGCAAAATAAATCCAGCAGGCCAATCAGATATGAGCTTTCGGCCATATGCTGAACAAAATACTATGGTTTTGCTTAATATTATATAAAAGTCAGACTCCCGCGGTGCTTAAAACAAAAGCACAGTCTCTCCACGAGGACTCGCACTCATGTTTTACTGTGGCCAGAATCAGTGCTGGTCAGCATGTGATGGGAATCTCCTGGGATATTGTTACGGAGGACATTTGGAAAGTTTGATGCATTTCAGGTCGTTAGAGACGAGCGTGAACCGCTGGTGTGCCTCAGGGGCCTGTGTGCGGACCGCTTTATTTGCAGATGCTGCAAAATATGCAACACAGCTCCTTTGTTTGCTGGTCTGGCAGCGTGTCAGAGATCCCGCTGTGTCTTCTGCTGTCAATCACATGCTTAGTAGGAACAAATTATGAAGTATAGTTGCACATTTGGTGGGAAATGTGAGCGGTGCTTGTCTTTGCAAAACTCTCCTAGCACAATGGCATGGAGAGGTGGGCGGTTGCCGGGGTGTTGCTTTGTTTTTGACGGCACAGCTCTTCTTAACCCTTGTATTATGTAATTCTGGATACGAGCGTTATGTTCTATGTCCGAATTGGATTCAATACATTTCACTAAAAATGTTTTACAGTAGAGGATGGAGCATGCGCCAAGATCATGGGTTCAATTCGCAGCAAAATTCACATGCATGAACTGAAAACAATGTACGCCTATGCAGCTTCTTCAAATAAAAGCATCTGTCAAATGCATAATTGTAAACATAAATACCCTCAAATGGGTAATACTGACATAACAGGGGTCAAATTTCATGGTTAACATCGCAATTGTAATAGACATTTCTGTAACATTTTACTTAAAGCCTTTATGTGTAATGCATTATAAATTTATTCATAATCTACATTATAATGCATTATATCTTTTCATAAATAATCAGTTAAAATGCATTATAAAATGTGCAGATTCCTTGTTAAATCTGAAACTGGTTGTTTATCGTGTGTTTTAATGCATTATACTTTCTAAAGGCGTAACATAAGTACTATAATGTATTATGACTGAGGTTATAATTATTCATATAATCATACAAAGCATTATAAGGTGCATTACAATGCATAAATCGTGCATTACATTAAAAATACTTTTTAAAATGCATTATACTGTATATATAAAGGCTTTAAGTAAAGTGCTACCGAAATTTCATTAAACAACACTCTAGAAAGTTGCAACTTTCCTGCAGGCAAGTTCACAACTCTAAATGAGAATAACTCGCGCAATTACAAGAGAAGCAAAATAGTATTTCTGAAATTACATTCAAAAATGTGTTAGGGAAATTTTTCATATGGGTGCATCCCTAGTATAGTGTAAAGTGGATCGTTTGGGATGCAACTATTGACTGTGTGTTTGTGCAGATTGCTGGAGCTGGAGAGCAGCGGACAGAAGAGTGAAGTGCGTCTTCATTTCCAGACCAAAGGCCAGCAGACGTACACTGAGATCTTCCCCTACACTCTCGCCGACAACCAGTGGCACAAAGTCTCCGTGGCCATCAGCGCTTCACATGTGGCGCTCTATGTAGACTGCAACAGGTACACTGATGTTTAATGATTTAATATTCTGATTTAATAGTCAACAATAAAATTGATCTGCCTGCATTGACACCATTATATGAGAACTGAACTGAGCTGGACGATGACATCACGGTTTTCTCCAGAGCGGATATATATATATATATAAATGAACTAAATTAATAACTTTTTTACAACAAAAATTAACCATCACTGAACTTACTTAAGCTGGACTGTGACGCTATTTTCTTCTGGAAACAAACTTTGTTGCATTATTTTTCTGTTATCTCTGAATAGCGCAATATAAATAAAGGTGACTTGACTTGAACATTGCCGTTAAATTCAGAGATTGTCAGAATACGAAATATTGCTATATGTAACCAAACAGTGTCACACTTTACCATCTGACAGGGGACTCGTGTTCTTTAGAGTAGAAATTCTTTAGAAATCAGTATAACATGCACATGCTGTTGCTGCTTAACTTGTACAATTTAACTTGTGTGTAAATGGGCATGAATGATGAATAAAAAATGGTAACCTAAAAATGGTAACATCTAAATTAATTTTGATTTGATAAACGTTATTAATCCCCCAGGGAGAAATGCACATGTCACAGCTGCACAACAACACAATGAATAAACAGAAAACATAAACAACATTCACAACAGCAACAAGTCTTGTTCTCCAGTATCAATTTCTCAAAGCATTATGATTATATACAACCGAGTAAAAAATAGTCTTATCTTGTATAACACTGGTTGTAAAATCTAATTGCGGTTGGAAAAAAAGACTTCCTAAAACGCTCCTTGTAACAGCGTGGATGAATTAATCTTGAGCTGTAGGTACTCAAAAAAGCTTGAGCTATTTCATTAAGAGGATGACAATCATGATTCATCATAAGAGAAAGTTTCCTGATCATTTTATCTCCTGTAAGGTGGGTAACACACTCCCCACAACAGAGCCTGCCTTCTTTATATGTTTATTGAACTTATTCTTCTCCTTTTCCAACAGTCCCCCTCCCCAACATGTGACAGAGTAGAAGATCACAGATGAGACTATAGAGTCAGTGAAGGTCTTAAATAGACATGACAAACCCCAAAGAGTTTCTTAACTAATGAATACGACTTTGACCCTTCTTATAAACTTGCATCGTATTGTCAGACCAGTTGAGCTTGTTGTTCAAATATACACCCAGATACTTGTAAGTTGTTACAATCTCAACTTCTGACTCTCGTAAATTAACTGGTACTGCTTGCTGAGGAAGTCTGCTAAAGTCAACCACAGTTTCCTTCGTCTTAAGGCCCTTGCACACTGAGTCCGAAATTCGCATCCAAAATTTTCGCACGTTAAAAAATAAATACGACCTCACGTTATGTCAATCACGCTTGCACACTACCTCCGAAACTCCGAATCAGGTTCGATTTTCTGCGTTTTTCACATCCGTAGCAAGCATTTTGAATGGTGTTTTGAGAATTCAGAGCCACCGAATCATGAAAACGAAAAAACGCAAGCGAAAATTTCGGACTCAGTGTGCAAGGACCTTTACTAGCGTTTAGCCTGAGACTCTTTATTAGCTCCCTATATTCCCTCTCATCATGGTCCGTTATACAGCCAACTATTGCAGAATCATCAGAACATTTCTGGAGATGACAAGATTTAGAGTTATACTGAAAGTCTGATGTATAAAAAGTGAACAAAAATGGTGCTAAAACCGTTCCTTGAGGGAACCCAAGTGCTGCACTTCCCTACCCGAGACACACAAGTCCTGCGTCCTCACACACTGTGGTCTATTAGAGAGATGATCAGTTATCCAGTTCACCATACTCTGATGCACTCCAACATTTTCCATCTTTGTAGTAGTGAAGGCTGAATAGTGTTAAATGCACTAGAGAAGTCAAAGAATGTAATTCTGACTGTGCTGTCCAGGGTCTCTAAATGACTTAAGTCTCCTTTATGCAGGAGGTGCATATAAGTGCATCATCTCCCCCAACACCAGCTTAATAAGCAAACTGTAGTTTATCCTCTGCAACACACAATCCTGACTTAACCCTGTCTCTCGAAAACCTTCATTAACTGTGCTGTTAAAGCAATTGGCCTATCGTGCGAGAACTCCATGGGGTTTGTTAACTCAGGTACGGGCACTACACGTGATGTCTTCCATAAAACGGGTACTCTTTCCAAACGCAAACTCAAATTAAAAATATAATGAACCGGATCTGATCAGCACAGGCCTTAAGGACTCTAGGATTAATACCATCCGGACCTGGAGATTTCTTCATCTTAATTCTCCTTAACCCACTTCTTACTTGTTCAACTGACATTGAAAAACCAGGAACATTCTCATAAAGGGGAGAAAAGGATGAGCTTAGAGATGGAGGTGGATGTGATGAAGAGCGATGTGGTATTCTACTTCGCGAAGAATGTTCACAATCATTAGACCTCAGCATCAAATCTGTTAAAAAATACATTTAATTAATCTCCCCACGTCTGACCACCAGGGGCAGTGTATCTCCTTACTTTATTCTCATTAAAGTGTTCATTGAATCGATTGTAAAATCGATTTTCCATGTCTAAAGACGTTTCCATTTTAAACGCCAAATATAGGCAAATCCACGGACAACTAACAGGCATTAGGAGGAACGTAAAGAGGGCGCTTGAGACGTGCACAAGTCAGCAATATTCCTGATGATTTATTGGCGTGAAGTTTCGTGCACAATGACAAATAGGAGTGCAACATTCTCGAAAAACAATAAGCAGAGTGGACTGCCATAACATCAATGAAAAACATCACTGCAGGATTCAACATGGCTGTGTTTACCATTAGAAATGTCAAACAAATTTCACCTACGTAGGCAATTGTAGACCGTAGCCCGCATATGTATCTGTATGCATGAGACTGTCTGAAAACCAGCAGAATTCACAGTTTTGTAGTAAAAAGAGACACATGATCCAGAAGTATAATCTGCTGTTATGTGTGTGTGTCAGAGCCGGCAGTTTTGCTGTGTGACGCGCGTTCGCTGCGGGCGTATCGTGACGAGCTGGACGCGCTCCGAGAGAAGGCCGTTAAAATCGATTCTCTATTTTCGTTTTCAAAACTTGTGTTGGTTGGTCCGATCGATTGTGCAATCGATTTTCCAACGTAAATTGACAGCCCTAATGTCTGGTCATCATATTTAGATCTTTCCAAACCTCTCTCATGCTCTTTTGTTGTAATTTTCGTTCCATTTTGAATTATAACTCTCTTTCCCCTCTCTAATTTTTACTTTTAATAACTCTTTTGCTCATCCTTATCACCCACTAGAACGGCCCTCTTTTTCTCATTTAAAGGGGTGCTTGATTATGATTTCACTTTTCTAACTTTAGTTAGTGTGTAATGTTGCTGTTTGAGCATAAACAACATCTGCAAAGTTACAACGCTCAAAGTTCAAAGCAAAGGGAGATATTTGCTTTTAAAGAAATCGCTTTTTAAGGACTACAACAAACGGCTGGTAGAGACTACACCACATTCCTCCCGGGTTAGTGACATCACCAACCCTAAAATTTACAAGCTCTTGAAGCTCCGCCCCCTGTGCCGGGAGCAACAGCTCATTTGCATTTAAAGGAACAGACACAAAACGGTGCATTTTGCTCACCCTCTAAAAGTGACAACTTTAACATGCTATATAAAAATATCTGTGGGGTATTTTGAGCTAAAACTTCACACACACACTCATCATCAGAGACTTATTTTACATCTTGTGAAAAGGGCATTATACCACCCCTTTAATAATACTCTTAACTCAGAGGTGACCCAAGGTTTGTTGTTTGAATAACATTTGATCTTTTTAGTAGGTAATGTGTTATCAACACAAAAATTTATATAATCTGTAATACACTCAGTTAAGCTATCAATGTCCTCATCATGTGATTTGCACAGAACCTAGTCAGTTGTTTCAAAACAATCCGATAATGCTTCATAGACTGAATCAGACCAAATCTCAACTGTTCTTATTACTGGCGGTTGCTTCCTCACAACCGGCACATAAACAAGTCAAGTCAAGTCAAGTCAAGTTTATTTGTATAGCGCTTTTCACAATACAGATTGCATCAAAGCAGCTTCACAGTATTAAATTAAAATAAGACAACAAAGTTTGTTTCAAGAGGAATTTATTGATTGATAAAATTAAATTAAATATCCCCAAAATATCCCCAACTGAGCAAGCCAAAGGCAACAGTGGCAAGGAACCGAAAAACTCCATCAAGTGACCTAATGGTGTCCTAAAACTCCATCAGGTGCCTTAATGGAGAAAAAAAAAAACCTTGGGAGAACCCAGGCTCAGTCGGGGGCCAGTTCTCCTCTGGCATTGGATAGAGGCCGGATTGTAGTTTGAACTGTAGGATTATATGAATGCCTGGCTGAAGAGATGCGACTTTAATCTAGTTTTAAACTGGGAGAGCGAGTCTGAGCAACGAACAGTATCAGGAAGACTATTCCAGAGTTTTGGAGCCAAATGTGAAAATGCTCTCCCTCCTTTGGTGGTTCTGGATATCCTAGGTATGACCAAAAGCCTTGAATTTAGTGATCTCAAAGAGCGCGATGGATTATAGGGCGATAGAAGATCCGTTAAATAGACTGGAGCTAAGCCGTTTAGGGCTTTATAAGTCAGTAGCAATACCTTGTAATTAATACGGAACTTTATAGGTAACCAATGCAGTGATGATAAAATCGGTGTTATATGATCATATTTTCTTGATCTCGTAAGAACTCTAGCGGCGGCATTTTGGACTAACTGTAGCTTGTTTATTGAGGATGCAGGACAACCAGCTAATAAAGCATTACAGTAATCCAGTCTCGAGGTCATGAATGCATGAACTAACTTTTCTGCATCAGAAACTGATAGCATATTACGTAGCTTAGCAATGTTTCTAAGGTGGAAAAAGGCTGTTTTTGTAACATAAGAAATATGATTTTCAAAAGACAGGTTGCAATCGAGTATAACACCCAGGTCTTTTACTGTAGAGGATAAAGTAACAGGACATCCTATGATGTTAAAGTTGTATTGTGCGAGGTTTTGTGGGCGGTTTTTTGAACCGATAAGTATTACCTCTGTCTTGTCTGGATTTAATAAAAGAAAATTACGCGTCATCCAATCTTTTATATCTTTAACACACTCTGTCAATTTGGAAAATGTAGCGTTTTCATCCGGCCGTGATGAAATATATATTTGAGTGTCATCAGCATAACAATGGAAACTAATTCCATGTTTCCTTATAATATTTCCAAGTGGCATCATATATATTGAAAATAACAGGGGGCCTAATACAGATCCCTGCGGCACTCCATAGTTTACTGGAGTTATGATCGATTTTTCTCCATTTAAATAGACAAAATGGTAGCGGTCAGATAGGTATGATTTGAACCAGCTTAGTGCTTGTCCTTGAACACCAGTATAATTTTGTAGTCGATCTAAGAGTATTGTGTGATCTATAGTATCGAACGCAGCACTAAGATCAAGTAAAACTAGTATTGAGATACAGCCTTGGTCAGAAGCTAAAAGTAAATCATTTGTGATTTTAACGAGCGCAGTTTCAGTGCTATGATGCGGTCTGAATCCAGACTGAAACTTTTCATAGATATCATTTTGTTGCAAGAAAGAGCCCAGTTGAGCGGACACCACTTTTTCTAATATTTTAGACATAAATGGAAGATTTGAAATGGGTCTATAATTTGCTAGATTATTATGATCTAATTGTGGTTTCTTAATGAGAGGTTTTATAACTGCCAGTTTAAATGTTCTTGGAACATGGCCTAAAGATAAAGACGAGTTAATAATATTGAGGAGAGGCTCTTCCACTACAGATAACACTTCTTTCAGTAGTTTAGTTGGTATAGGATCTAATAAACATGTTGTTGTTTTAGATGAAGTGATAAGTTTATTTAACTCTTTTTGTTCTATAGTTGTAAAGCACTGTAATTGTTCTTTCGGGGTGATAATTGAAGCTGAATTGTAAGGCGCGATTGAAGATTGAACGTTTATAATTGTGGTTCTGATGCTTTCTATTTTCTCAGTGAAGTAGTTCATGAAATCATTACTACTGAACTGTAACGGGATATTTTGTTCGGGTGACGTCTGTTTATTTGTTAGTCTAGCCACGGTGTTAAATAGAAACCTTGGATTGTTTTGGTTGTTTTCTATTAGTTTGCGGAGGTGCTCAGCCCTGGCAGCTTTTAGGGCCTTTTTATAACGTGACATACTGTCTTTCCACGCGATTCTAAAGACCTCTAAATTAGTTTGTTTCCATTTACGCTCTAAAATACGGGTTTCTCTCTTTAAAACATGCGTAGTATTGTTATACCATGGTGCTTTATTTTTCTCTCTGACCTTTTTTAATTTAATAGGTGCAACCACATCCAATGTTCTAGAGAGAATGGTGCTCATAGTGCTAGTTAGTTCTTCTAGTTCATCTGTTTGTTTGGGTTCAGGCAGCAGCTGAGACAGATTAGATAAGCAATTTGAGAAATTATCTATGGTGGATGGGAGGATTGTTCTGCCTGGTTGATAACGCGACGCCGCATGACATATTACAGCAGTACGTAATATGCAAGTTACCATGTAGTGATCAGTGACTTCATCACTTTGTGGAATGATATCTATATCGGTTGGATCGGTTCCGTGTGATATAATTAAATCGAGTGTATGATTAAGACGATGAGTTGGTCCGGTGACGTTTTGCTTGACCCCAAATGAATTTAATAAATCTGTAAACGCAGCTCCTAACGCATCATTTGGATTATCTACGTGTATGTTAAAATCTCCAACAATTAATGCTTTATCGACATTGACTAATAGGTCTGAGAGAAAATCTGCAAACTCTTTTAGGAAATCAGCGTAAGGCCCTGGCGGTCTATATACGGTAGCCAAGGCTAGAGATAATAGGGATGTTTTTCTAACATCTAAGAGCGTAACATTTAGTACAAGTACTTCAAATGAAATAAACTTATAACCCGTTTTCTGAGTAACATTTAGAATATCTTTATAAATGGTTGCAACACCTCCGCCACGGCCAATCAGACGGGGCTCATGCTTATAACAGTATCCAGGAGGAGTAGACTCATTAATACCGAAATAATCATTTGGTTTAAGCCAGGTTTCAGTAAGGCAAAGTACATCGAAGCTATTATCTGTGACTATTTCATTTACAATAACTGCCTTAGGTGTGAGTGATCTAATGTTTAGAAGACCTAGCTTTAGAAATAGTTTTTGTTTACTAATAGCAACATTTTCTGTTTTAATAACAATTAGATTTTTCCTAGATCCTGCATTAGATTTATTATTTGATCTCACTAAACGAGGAATAGACACGGTTTCTATGCAATGTTCTACACTAGTATTTATATCAGTTGAATTGGTGCAGCAGAGACTATGATTTGGACTTTTGGTTACTAGTCAAAGGGTAAACAGACCTAATGTAAAAGAGATTATGATCCAATCGTCCCAATGGAGGAAGCCTCTTTCACATTTGCATAAAACAAGTCCAAGATTTGATTGTCTCTCGTTTCACAGTCCCCATACTGAGTAAACGTGGGGAGAGTATTATGTAGAGATACTTGGTGAAAATCACCAGAGATAGTAATCAGTGATTGGGGATATTTTTACTGTATCCTGGCTGTCACAGTATTTATATATTCACAAGCATTAGTCACATTGGCCGAAGGAGGGTGTGGTAGATTTTTCCCTAAACCTAACTATCCGGGTCTCGTCTACAAATCAACGTCCCCGAACGTCTACTGTCGACGTTTAGTCTATCTGGGTCTCGTCTACAAATAGACGTCCCCATTCAATAATAGTCACCTAACTAACTTGTTCCCCTAAACTAGCTTCCTAAACTAGCTTCCTGCGCAGGAATAATCGACAAACAGACTTCAGCAAATGTCCTTTAAATGCTTTAATCACGGCCAGGAGATCTTCCCGAGCAGTTCTCAGGGAATCTCTCACAAGAAGCAAGGTCAGAGGATCTCAGAAAAATTCCATTGAGAATCCCACCAGAAAACACGAATACAACAGTTTTTATAGAATCGAGAAAACAAATAAGACTAACATGTCACCTTCAATATGATTGGTTCCATTGGTTCAAAAGCCCCAACCTTTTCCCTCTGTCACTGGCACAAGCAAACTCTTATTTTGTGATTACTTATCACAAGGTTTGAGAACTAGTCATCTGTCTAGCTTCACTTCCCTTGATTGTTATTTACACACACACACACAAAACTCAAAGTCACAAATTTCCCCCCAATGAGTTTGGAAACATTTATAAGCATATGAATGTCGATCCTGCAAGAAAAACAAATGTTAGTTGATTAATTAAAGTTGATTAATTGAAAAATCCATCACAAGGGATATACACCGTTATCGCTATCACATAAGAAAATTCTCTTGCCAAATAGTACGGCCTCAGTCCTACCGCAAGGTTGACTACACTGTAATACTGTGACTACACTTACTTGACTACACTGCAATACTGCAATACTGTGACTACACTTACTTGACTACACTGCAATACTGCAATACTGTGACTACACTTACTTGACTACACTGCAATACTGCGACTACACTTACTTGACTACACTGCAATACTGCGACTACACTTACTTGACTACACTGCAATATTGTAATACTGCGACTACACTTACTTGACTACACTGCAATACTGCGACTACACTTACTTGACTACACTGCAATACTGCGACTACACCTACTTGACTACACTGCAATATTGTAATACTGCGACTACACTTGACTACACTGCAATACTGCAATACTGTGACTACACTTACTTGACTACACTGCAATACTGCGACTACACCTACTTGACTACACTGCAATATTGTAATACTGCGACTACACTTGACTACACTGCAATACTGCAATACTGTGACTACACTTACTTGACTACATTGCAATACTGCAATACTGCGACTACACTTACTTGACTACACTGCAATACTGCAATACTGTGACTACACTTACTTGACTACACTGCAATACTGCAATACTGTGACTACACTTACTTGACTACACTGCAATACTGCAATACTGTGACTACACTTACTTGACTACACTGCAATACTGCAATACTGTGACTACACTTACTTGACTACACTGCAATACTGCAATACTGTGACTACACTTACTTGACTACACTGCAATACTGTGACTACACTTACTTGACTACACTGCAATACTGCAATACTGTGACTACACTTACTTGACTACATTGCAATACTGCAATACTGCGACTACACTTACTTGACTACACTGCAATACTGCAATACTGTGACTACACTTACTTGACTACACTGCAATACTGCAATACTGTGACTACACTTACTTGACTACACTGCAATACTGTAATACTGTGACTACACTTACTTGACTACACTGCAATACTGCAATACTGTGACTACACTTACTTGACTACACTGCAATACTGCAATACTGTGACTACACTTACTTGACTACACTGCAATACTGTAGTGCACATAATGACACGCACTGCAAAACCACTTCTTCGTGAGTCTTTTTTGACATGTTTTCCATTGAAAATATCTAAAGAGCCTTGAAACAAGACATGTACTTGAGAAGCAACACAGCATAAACTAGTAAGGCTCTCATATGTTTTAAATCTCGGATATACAGTAAGTGTATATTTTTCACTTGTTTTAAAATAAACAGGAAGAATCTGCCAGTGGTGTTGAAGTTGGTGTCAAGAATCTTGCCGTTTCGCTGCTGCCGGTTCTGATATTTTGATGTTTATTGTGATTTTTCCTCTCAGAATCTACGAGCGAGTGGTGGCTGTTCCTCTGATGGAGATCCCGGAAGACACGTCGTTCTGGGTCGGACAGAGAAACAGCGCTCATGGCTTATTCAAGGTATTTCATCCTCATCCCACAGGAGAATCACGACTCGTCACAAACACAGAGGCTGCTTCTCTTCCTGAGGCTTTCTGTGTGCAGAGGAAACATGCGACGCACTGTCACTTCACCCTTCCCTTCTTTCTTCACTCGTTATTTGATCAGACTGACTAAAAAGATGGATTAAAAATGCAAAATAGCATTTTCTGCATTTGCCAGACGCCCTGATCTTACAGTGCACACAATATATGCATTGTTTATGCAAGAGTCAGACCCGTGAGCTTTGTGTTGCTGGAGTCATGCCGGACGCTCGCTGAAGTAAACAGTAGATTTACTAAATAGTGTAGTGTATAGTATTTATTGATGATACATATATAAAAACTATTGTGGTTATTGTGGATTTCAAACAGTGTGTAAGTGTGTGAGTGAGTGAGTCTATGTGTATGTGTGTGTGTGTATGTGTATGTGTTTGTGAGTGTGTATGTGTGTATGTGAGCAGGGGCGTAGCACCAAATTTTGGGCCCTGGGTACAAACCATCTTGCTGGGCCCCCGTACCAAATACCATAGTGATACCAATGGGTGGGGTATTGCATTTTTATCATAAAAACACTTCAAATGTAAACAAAATAAGCCACACTCTGATTAATATATTTTTGTTTTATTGTCAAAAGTACAAGTTAATTGATGATTATTTGTCTGTTTAAAATAAATGCAGACTATAGAATCACAGGGTACACTAACCGCCAAACTAGACATTCAGTCTTTGAATTACGTTTTTAAAATTAGTCATTTTCAATCATTAAGATGTGCATTAAACTGAGAACAATTCTGTACTTAATGTAAGAGCGTGCGCGAGCTAATTTGCATAGCAATGCGGTAAAATAGGCGCTAACGATCTGTGTTTTTGCGGGTGTTAGATTTTGACAACGGAGGGAAATATACAGTGTTTTCATGTAAACATCTGATTTTTGCAGTGTAAGATTACGGTTAACACCTTTAAATATTACATAAATGTATTATTATGTATTTTTATTAAACTTATTGAGTGTAGGCCTATAAATCAGCAGCAAAAAGTAATTCTTGAAAAAATCTGCACAGTAATTTTATCAAATCTACACGTTAATAAAAACAAATTGCTATTAGTACTATTAGTATAAAATTCAATTAGGCAATCATACATTTCTCAATTTTATATTTATATATTAATGTCAAGAATTTAGAAGTGTATTTATATAGCCTACGCTACACTACACAGAAATAATACACAATTAAATTATGCTTATTTTAAATGCATTGAGCAGGCTAGGTATAAAAAAATATAGGCTTTTAATAATCTTTCAGTGCGCAAAACCATGATAATATGAAACGCTTCAAAACAGAGCGCGTATGCGCATCGCGGGTGCAGAATGATGTGCTCAAAGCGACATGGAGTCACAGCAAGTGTGCATTTAAAAGTTCACGGCACAAAGCGAAGACATGTCGAGCACACAAATCCTAGTGTTTATCCGTCCAACAGTTTATTGATCATTTGTTTCTTCAGTTTTAAATTCCAGTTATTGTGCGTTTGATGCCGATTCATAGTCTTTGTGCTGTTTGTGATCTAACAGGCACACGGTAGCGAGTCGTTTAAAAACAGCAACAAACTCCAACAAAATAAAGTCATTTTATGCAAATCCACAGCCTTTTCTCTACAGATCAAGCATTATAATGTTAATATATCATATTGGAGAGAGTTTTACCGTGCATCCTGCTGTAACCGACAGAGGCGCGCGCGCTGTTTGAATAACGTTAGTTAGCTGTTTCTGAATGGAGATTGACAGCCGCAGAGGAGGGAAAACGAGTTTCCGTAAACTTTAATGATGTAACACGACATCTGTCCCTCACATTAAGCTATGGAATGGCCTCAGATGACTTTGTCACCCAAACTGACGTGAAAAAAGCGCGAGGCGCCGAAAAGCGCGCTGTTTGCATCCCTGTGTGATACTATAAAGCAGTGTTGTAGTCAAGTCACCAACTGTCGAGTCCGAGTCGAGTCTCGAGTCCCCGTGTTCGAGTCCGAGTCCAAGTCCGAGTCACCAATGAAGAGACCGAGTCGAGTCCGAGTCGAGTCACCATTACCTGAGTTTGAGTCCGAGTCGAGTCTCGAGTCCCCAGTGTTCGAGTCCGAGTCGAGTCATCAAGGTTGAGTGACTGTGTTATATTTCAAGACTGCCTACATTTCTCTAATCTGGCACCTTTAAAGAGCTGATATAATTATAAAAGAGGGTCTACATTAAACAAAAATGACACCACTGTGTTGACAAATATAAATATTAAATAAATAAATAAATACAATATAAATAAATATAAATAAAAACTTTTGATTTCAATAATGTAGGCTATTAGGCTAAATGTTAAAATTAACATTAACAATGCTGTAGAAGTGCAGTTTATTAGCCTAAATGTTAACTAATGTAGTTAACTAGAGTTTAATAAATGGAACATTATTGTAAAGTGTTTACCGATTTGTTATACACCGATTCAGACGTCTCGTGAGTTCGTTGTTGGACAGATGGACAGTTGTTTTAACCATTCATTAAAGTGAATCGTTCAAAGGAGTCATTAGTTCGCGAATCGGACGTGTCATTAATGGACGTGTAGCCTTGTCAAGTCAAGTCAAGTCAAGTTTATTTGTATAGCGCTTTTCACAATACAGATTGTATCAAAGCAGCTTCACAGTATTAAATTAAAATAATACAACAAAGTTTGTTTCAAGAGGAATTTATTGATTGATAAAATTAAATTAAAGCCTTGTGTGATTATCTCGGCAGTTTAGGGCAGGACAAGATTTGTGTCAACACAGAAAACATGTCATCACTAGATAGGTCTTTTCGTTTATTGAAATTGTGGCTAATGTCAGGTGAATGTGCGGAACGCTTTTCAGAGAAGATAAGGCAAAGGTTTTTTTTTTTTTTTTGCACAATTCACACCTCGCGGTAATTCAGGAGAAAAAATCTCTGAATGATCTACGTGAAACTTCGGTCTTCCGACCTTTTACTATCGTGTCAATTGATTTTGATTAATATTAGAGGAGGGAGCACCGCTCGTGTTTTTTGAAGACGATGAGAGCGCGCGCGCGGCTGGGGCTTTCTCTCTGCTCGTTCTTAAATGCAGGAAAAAAAGAGATCCCGTCCGGTCTTGGAGCCCAAAACAGGAAAAGTGTAACATCTTATATCAAATTTTAAAACCTATTTAGTCAGAAACTTCATCCAACGTCATTCATTTGATGAATGCTCAAGTCCGATTTTATATATCCTCGAGTCCGAGTCCAAGTACGAGTCATCAGTCCGCGAGTCCAAGTCAAGTCACGAGTCCTGAGAATAGAGTCTCGAGTCGGACTCGAGTCCAGAGAATAGGGACTCGAGTCGGACTCGAGTCCGAGTCCAGGACTCGAGTCCTCCATCACTGCTATAAAGTATTGGTATATTATTCAAACAGAGTACGAACATAAATGTATGCTATTCTACCTGGAGTAGATATTTATGTTAAAACAATGTCAATGCTCGATGATGCATTTGGAGCTCACCTTTCTTTTAAAAAAAACTGAGTGAGCAACTGCTTGCCCTCATTTGCCTTTCTCTCTTTAATCTTCTTTTCTTTTCGTTTTTGAGCCCCTTATTTTCCTTTCTTAAGGAAAAACATGACTCTTCCCCCGTCTTCCTAGTTCCTATCACAGCTCACTCCAGCTCCTCCTGTCTCTCATCAACTGATTCACCGCGGGTCTGTAGTAGCAGAAGCACCTGACCTGCGGGTCGTACCATTTACATTCATTCGAGAGGGGTGGTGGGACCCTGCACAGCATGAAAATGACTTTTTTATACCAAACCAGTGCCTAACTACAAGTTTAGTTTTGCACAGGAACTTTTTTATTTGTACATAAATGCTATACAAATGTTAGTGCATGTATATGTATGTATAGAAAACTGACTTCTAAGGGCCCCCCCCTGCCTCGGGCCCTGGGAACTCGGTACCCTTTATCCCCCCAGTCCGACGCCCCTGTATGTGAGTGTGTGTGTGAGTGAGTGTATGTGTTTGTGAGTGTGTGTGTGTATGTATGAGTGTGTGTGAGTGAGTGTTTGTGATTGTGAGTTTGTATGTATGTATGTATGTATGTATGTGAGTTTGTGTGTGAGTGAGTGTATGTGTTTGTGAGTGTGTGTGTATGTGAGTGTGTGTGAGTGAGTGAGTGTATGTGTTTGTGAGTGTGTGTGTGTATGTGAGTGTGTGTGAGTGAGTGAGTGTATGTGTTTGTGAATGTGTGTGTGTATGTGAGTGTGTGAGTGAGTGTGTGTCTTTGTGAGTGTGTGTGTGTGTGTATGTGAGTGTGTATGTGAGTATGTGTGTGAGTGAGTGTATGTGTTTTTGTGAATGTGTGTGTATGTGAGTGTGTGTGTGAGTGAGTATGTGTTTGTGAATGTGTGTATGTGAGTGAGTGAGTGTATTTGTTTGTGAGTGTCATCGAGCCTCTTTGAGATCTGAAGTGTCTTCAGGTTGTTAAATATCTCCAGAGTTAATTGTCAGATGTGAGGCTGGAGGTCGTTTGCAGTTCTTGACGATCTCTCTCACTCCGCCCCTGCTTCTGTCTCCACGGAGACGCTGATTAAAGCTTAACCACTCCAGAAAAAAACAAAAGCGTGTTTCTGTCCCTTATTTGCATACACACATCGCAGATATCTGTCGTTTCATTTCCGTCATATCCAGGACGTTGGCTTTCATCGTCCACACACCAACTCCTTTCCCCAAGAACTTTAGGCAGAAAAGGCTGTAATGCTTTAAGCGTAATAGATGTCGTTCGCACTCTAACTCAACACAATATCGATGTGGAGTTTGAGACGCCGGTGATCAAAGACACCGTTACTGTTCGATTAGTGAAGATTCAACACTTGTTGACCCGACGATTGCCTCTAATTAAAAAAATCACTGCATGCATGTCTGTGTGTGTGTGTGTTTGAGTGTGTGCGTGTGTGTGTGTGTGTGTGTGTGTGTGTGTGAATCTGTGTGTGAATCAGTGTGTGTATGAGTGTTTGAGTGAGTGTGTGTGTGAGAGAGTGTGTGTGTGTATGAGTGTGAGTGTGTGTGTGTGTGTGTCAGTGCGTGTGAGTGTGTGTGTGTCAGTGTTTGAGTGTGTCTGAAATATGTGAGTGTGTAAGTGTGTGTGTGAGTCAGTGTTTGTATGAGTGTGTCAGTGTGTGTGAATGAGTGTGTGTGTGTCATTGTGTGTATGAGTGTGTGTGTCAGTGTGTATGTGTGTGCGTATGAGTGAGTGTGTTTGTGTCAGTTTGTGTGTGTGTGTGTGTGAGTGTGTGTGTGTGTGAGTGAATGTGTGTCTGTGAGTGTGTCTGTGAGTGTGTGTCTGTGAGTGTGTCTGTGAGTGTGTGTCTGTGAGTGTTTGTGAGCGTGTGAGTGTTTGTGAGTTTGTTTCTGTGAGTGAGTGTGTGAGTGAGTGAGTGTATATGCGCATGTGAGAGTGTGTGTCTGTGAGTGTGTATGTGTGTGAGTGAGTGTATATGCGCATGTGAGAGGGCATGTGTGAGTGTGTGAGTCTGTGAGAGTGTGTCTGTGAGTGTGTGTCTGTGTGTATGTGTGTGTGTGTGTGTGTGTGAGTGAGTGTGTTTGTGAGTGTGTGTCTGTGAGTGTGTGTGTGTGTGTGTGTGTGTGTGTGTGTGTGAGTGAGTGAGTGAGTGAGTGAGTGAGTGTATATGCGCGTGTGAGAGTGTGTCTGTGAGTGTGTGTCTGTGAATGTGTGTGTGTGTGTGTGTGTTCACTGACTTGCAGAGAAACTAAATTACATCCCGAGTTCCTATAAATCCAGAGCGTTCACCTCTATTTCCCTCTCATTGCTATGGAGAATCTGGAGAAACCGGCATCAGCTTTTGAATTTATGGTTGGAAAATTGAAGAGGCAAGACAATTTCGAAAACAATTTCTCATAAGTCACGGCGCTCTGCTCCTGCGAGGGCCGAAAGAAAGGCTTTCTGGGCCGGTTGCCACGGCGACAGAGTGTGTGTTCGCGACCAGCGCATGGAGGCCAATCAAATTAAGGCACATATGAAACAAATTCAATATGTATCTGCTTGTTTTGCTTATCAGAGTGGGACAGTGGCGACTGGGAGCTGTTATTACGCTCTCGCCACCCACATCATTTCCTCTCGCGACGCCTATTATGTCCAATTACCAGAGTGCGCGGCCTTGTCCACCTGCTATTAAACTCTCCGCGGTTCCCCACGCACTAGCGCTGGTTTCATCTCCGCTGGAGTCTGAGAGAGGCGTTTGATTAGCGAAGAGTCGGGGACTTCTTCACGGGGTTCGGGTCTTTCGTCGTCTCAAACAAGCTGTGGATGTTCATACGGTGTCCTGAAAGCGTCTGTCGTCGAGGTTTGGGTTAATAAAGACAGAGAAATGTTTTCTGTCTTGTTTTCCAGTACATATATCTAAACATTTTTAAATCAGGATACATTTACTGAAGAAGAACAATAAATGCCTAGAACAAATATCTGCCAACTCCTTGATTCAAAGGGAAAACATGTTTATTTTTCTGCACTTGTTAAAACAAGAACCAATATCAAACTCAAAAACTCAAACTCAAGTCTTTCAGACTTAATATCTTCAGTCATTTTCGTTCTCCAGTAAATGTATCTTGATTTAAGAATGTGTAGATATTTGTGCTGGAAAACGAGACAGAAACACTGAGGAAGAACATCATTTTCTTTGGTGGAAAATACATTCTAATGGCTTCAAAACTACTATTAAATAAAAATAACCATGAATTATTAGTGTTAAAGCTAGCAGTGCTAAAATACACAACCTAAATATTCCAGAAAAATGCATTTTATATTTTTTTATTTAATAGAACAATCATATAGTGAATACTAAGTTGGAATAACAGATAAATACATAAATAGACATTTAAAATAAAATGTAACGCAGCACATGCAAACAATGTTATTACAATGTTATTACAATATTTCTCAGTGGAAATATTGGAAACAATGTACAGCAGCACTTTAGAGATAATTAAGGTAGTGAAGTTTGGGGTCTGAAAGATTGTTTTAAAATATATTTTTGAAAGAAGTCTCTTCTGCTCACCAAGGTTGCAATTATTTGATCACAAATACAGTCAAATCCGTAAAAATCGTGAAATATTATTTTTTATAAATAATATTATTATTATTTATAATCGGCTGTTTTCTATGTGAATATATAGTAAAGTGTCATTTATTCCTGTGATCAAAGCTGAATGTTCAGCATCATTACTCCAGTCTTCAGTGTCACATGATCCTTCACAAATCACTCTAATATGATGATTTGATGATCAAGAAACATTTATGATTATTATCAATGTCGAAAACAGTCGTATTTGTGTGTAAATCGTGATACATTTTATTTCTCAGGATTCTTTGATGAATAGAAAGTTAAAAAAACAGCATTTATTTGAAAAAGAAATCATCATAAATATATTTATTGTCACTTTTGATCAATTTATTGCGCCCTTGACTCTTAATATTGATGTATTGACAACTTCAGAATCATACAGGCTTTTATGACACATAAATGTTTACATTTTAGACGCTGTCAATGTGTTGATTTTGACATACTAGTGTTTTGCATTAAAAAGCACTGTTTCACCCAAACACCTCCGGATCATGCTGATTATAATAAAGGATAATCTCCACATGGCATCCGGCATCAGTTGGACTGAATCCTGAATAAAATGTGCAAGTTTGATTCGACACGGAGATAAAACCTCTAAATATAAACCGCAAATCGAAACTATGAGAAAAGCAATATGGCTTAACAGGTGCTAATCCGGAGAACATGTCCTGGGAAAAGGTCAGGCTCATCCGCGTCCGTCCTTCTGCTCTCTTAATAGTGTTTAAAGCTTTCTGTTCATATTCTGCCGAGCAAATAAAAGCAGCCTTGAACATCTAAAAGCCACAATTTCAGAACCTCCAGCAGGATTTTACCCATAATGCACTGCTGAAGGACCGGTGGTGACTGTATAGATGGGCATTCCTTACTTTCCATGTTAATAAGCGTGCACATTTTTCTTTTTGGGTCAGAATGTCTGCATGCGCATTATTTATTAGAGCAGCGCAAGGTCTTCATTTTGCTAAGTGCTTGTTGGATAAACTCTCTCAATTCTATTTAATGCCATGCAAAGTGTCATTAAATGTAATGAATGTGTCTGATTCATCTCTGCTCTGATCTAAATGTGTGTTTGAACCAAGCGGCAACCTTCCAGTCTCTCTCTCGAATCCAACAGTGAAGAGACTTAACCTGCAGTTCATCGACTGGCCACTAGAGACAGGCTGAAGAAGAGAGTCAATCCCATAGACCTCCATGTTAAAATGCCCAACTTTACAGCAGAAAAAAACACGTTTACAGCCTGGTACAAAAAGTGGTTTTGTTCTATATAGCTAATTTTGCCCTTCATGAGGGGGGGGGATTTTTTATTTTATTTTATTAAGCCTTAAAGTTCTGCATAATTAAGGGCGTGGCCACTTGATTGACAGGTGGATTGCAGCTGATGTCACTGCTAGTCGTTTGTCTGCTGTCTGTTAGCGTCACGTCACCTCAGCTAATCCTCCTCTTTGCCCATTTTCGTTTATCCGGGAGTGACTCCGCCCACTTTGGGCTTCAAAAACGCTCAAAAACCGAAACCTACGTGTGACGTGACGGACACTACGCCCATATTTTTTTTACAGTCTATGGTCTGAACTGATTGCCGTGTGTTTTCCATGCAGGGAGTGATGCAAGACCTTCAGATCCTTGTAATGCCTCAAGGATTCATCACTCAGTGCCCGGACCTCAACCGTAGTACGTGCCGTTAATTACTAAACTTTGTTTAGTCCTTCCGTTATGATGACAAGCACATCTCATTTACGTATCTTTCTTTCTTAGCCTGTCCGACCTGCAACGACTTTCATGGACTCGTGCAGAAGATCATGGAGCTTCAGGACATCTTGGCCAAGACCTCCAGCAAGGTGACGAACTAAAAATCACAGAATAATTGGATTAATTTCATTTCATGAGCTGGAATGTGAATCGGAATTTCAGTTGTTTAAAAAAAATAAAAAAATATTGCTTTAACTCTTGTCGCTCCAAAACACATGTGTGCTTTTATTTTCAACCTCCATTAGATTAATAAAAAAATCACTCCAAGTTACTTGCAATTTTATCTTTCCACCACCTGTGGCGATAGAGAGGCTATAATTATGTAGTGAACCTTTAAATAAACAAAATACAAACAAGAAAATACTATTTACACTGCAAAACATGTTCTTCCTCAGTGTTTCTGTCTTATTTTCCAGCACAAACATCTAAATATTCTGAAATTAAGATAGGTTTACTGGAGAAGAGGCAAAAATGACTGAAGATATTAAGTCTTGTTTTCTGTAGTGAGTTTGTGCTTAAAATAAGAAGAAATATCCGCCAATGGAGTCAGAAAGATAAACTTAATTCAAAGGGAAAATGTAATTATTTGTCTGACTCCATTGGCAGATATTTGTTCTCGTTTTAAGCACAAACTCACTTTATTTTAATCATTTATTTAGAAAACAAGACTTAATATCTTCAGTTATTTTGCTTCTCCAGTAAATAAATCTTGATTTAGGAATATTTAGATATTTGTGTTGGAAAACAAGACAGAAACACTGAGGAAGAACGTCATGTTTTTGCAGTGTAAGTCTTTCTACTTCAAAATTTACTTCTAATTCAGTGTGTTGTCGTTTCTTAGAAAGTTGTTTTAAAGTAAATCCTACACCAATTTTTTTGTCTAATATTCAGTATTAATATCACCTAATGTGTCTGTATATATTCCATATGATGTGTACGTGAACATATTTATGGGTAAGTCATACTGAAAAATGAATTAAAAGCTACAATTACAGCAGTTGACATGAATTTCGTTCCAACTTAATATAATAATTATAGTTCTGGATCTTCTTTGGTTTCTTCAAATTGATATTTAAAAGTATTTTCAACTCAACTGAACGCCTCAGTCGCGGTCTGGCAGTAAACGCAGCACATTTCTCCCGTTTTTGTTTGACAGATGAATCCGAGCCCAGTTTCTGGGAACATCTGGGCTGCGTCTGTGCTATGAATTTAAAGGCTTGTTTATGTTGTTGTAATAACTCACAGCTGCCAACTGCACAAAACTCTGGCGCTGATGAGGAAAAACTCCTCTGATCGAGCGTGTCCAAATAACTCCGGCTTAATGAAAAATGCAAACAGCCGATCGCAAATGATCAATCAAGTACGGGCGTTTGCTCATCTTTTTTCTGTCAGAAATGGAGTGTAATTGGGGTGAGGTGGGGTGCTTTTCTTCCCAGCTGTCTCTGGCCGAGGAGAAGATGCAAGGTCTGGATTCGTGTTACTGCGAGAGAACGTGTCACGTGAAGGGAGTGACCTACAGAGAGGAGCAGACGTGGACCGATGGGTGCAAGAACTGCACGTGCTCGGTGAGTCAAACGCTGACCTATACGCCTCAGTTCTGGAGCTTCTGCAAGAACGTTTGGTCTCTCTCTTGAATCCAACACTGAAGTGACTTAAACTGCAGTTCATCGACTGGCCACTAGAGACCGGCTGCAAAAGAGAGTCAATCCCATAGACCTCCATGTTAAAATGCCCAACTTTATAGCAGAAAAAAACATGTTTACAGCCTGGTGCAAAAAGTGGTTTTGGTCTGTATAGCTAATTTTGCCCTTCATGACGACTGTGAGTTTTTATTTATTTATAACTCATCTGTTTAAATTATATTAAGCCTTAAAGTTCTGCTTAATTAAGGGCGTGGCCACTTGAGTGACAGGTGGATTCCCGCTGCTGTCACTGCTAGCCGTCTGTTAGCGTCACGTCACCTCAGCTAATCCGCCTCGCTGCACATTGTCGTTTATCTGTGAGTGACGCTGCCAAGATGGCGACGGCCGGCTCCGCCCACTTCAGAAACGCTCTTCAGAAACATACGGGTGACGTCACGGACACCTCCATCTTTTATTACAGTCTATGGTTTATACTACGGTAGAACGATTGCAAAGACTGCTTTATGTTATTTACTCATGAGAAATATGGATTAAAGGACCGTTCACACCAAGGATGATGATGACTGTTAACCATAGAGTTTCAAAAAAAATTTAACTCTAAGAGAATAGCAAAGTTCACAACCCAACTATAACGATAACGGCATGGATGAACGATTTCAGAATGATTTTTTTTTTTTAGATGATGAACGATGAAAACTTCAACAGCCAATCAGAACCCATCCTGCTTTAAAGAGCTCGAGCATTTAATGTGACAGACGACAAAACTGAAGCGCTTATAATAAACAGAACGATATCATGCGCTGGTGTGGACGCTAATATACTGTAGTTATCGTTATAGTTGTTTTCATAGTTATAGTTATCGTCATAGTTATTATTGTTATCATTATAGTTAATGCTATAGTTATCTTTATAGTTATCTTTATAGTTATTGCTGTAGTTACCATTATACTTAACGTTAAATTTATATTTATTGCTATATAGTCAACATTATAGTTATCGTTAAAGTTATTGTTAAAGTTACCGTTATAGTTACCATTATAGTTATCGTTACAGTTGTTGCTATAGTTACCATTATAGTTATCATTATAGTTATTGCTATAGTTACCTTTATAGTTGTCGTTAAAGTTATCATCATAGTTATTCCTACAGTTACCATTATATTTATAGTTAACATTATAGTTATTATAGCTATCGCTACCATTATAGTTATCGTTATAGTTATAGTTATATTTATAGTTATTGCTGGTATGGTTATAGTTATAGTTATCGTTATAGTTATAGTTATAGTTATAGTTATAGTTATAGTTATTGTTATAGTTATCTTTATAGTTATTGTTGGTATGGTTATAGTTATCATTATTGCTATTGTTATAGCTATCTTTATAGTTATAAATATTGTTATAGTTATTGTTATCTTTATAGTTATCGTTCTTGGTGTGAACAGACCTCATTGTGCAAATACAAAATACAAGCCAAAAAAAGGAAGAACTTGCTATTAAGAGAGAATATTTTGCACAACTGAAATTAAAGAGTTTTATCACTTTATTGTTTGTGATTTGTCAATAGCGTCACTAAACTGCATGATAATTATTTCTGTCTAGCTAATTAGCTAGTGTGCTAAGTTGCGCCATCTTGTGTTTGAAAATGCTTTGTATATTCATGAACAAAAACGTGTGAAATCCCATGGAAATGTTCGTGTCGTCTACAAACCGAGCTTTACTAGTTGAATGGCGTTTAATCAAGCTCCGCACACCCAATCAAGCAGTCTGCAATTAGCTAATTAGCGGTGTGCTTGTTCTGTAAACACTGGAATGGCAGCAAGGTTTGCATGTCTTCTCAAAGGTCAGACGCAACAGAACGTTCCACTTAAACGTGTAGCAAGGCTAATGTAAACACAGATGTGTATTGCTTCAAAGGGAACACGCTGAAAGGTTTCTCATCTTTCTTCCTCACTCATTATACATTTATTATCCGCGAGTAAGATGAATATTGTGCCGAATGCAAAGTGACAGACGGAGGGATTCTGTCCTATCTTTAGAAGTCCCTGTGCTCCTGTGACAGACGCTAGTCGCTAGCTGGTCTCTAAAGCGCTCGATGTGTTCAAACACACTGTGATCTTGGTCTGTGGAACCGGTTCGGATGAGACAGGCGTCCCGGTGAAACTACCAGCAGATCCAGACCGTTTGTGAAGGAACATTATCTTTATTTGGCTTAAAGTGATGGATGTCATGCTTTAGGGAGACGCGAGTTCCTTCAGACTCTGTGAGGCTTGCAAATCTATGAAAAATGGATATACACACTCTGGGCCCTATTTTAACGATCTGAAATGCAAGTATCAAACGTGAAACTCAAGTAACTTTGTGGGCGGGTCTCGAATAGTGGAATACCTCATACTATTCTTCCCCTGTCCAACATCAAAGCTGAATCCTTGCCCCCTTCTTTAGATCGCTGCTGCCCCTCACCAGTTCTCATTGATTGCCCCCATCCCAACTGCAACAAGAAGTACAAGCACATTAATGGACTTAAATATCACCAGGCTCGTGCTCACAATGATGATGACATCAAGCTGGATATAGATGGTGATAGTGAGTATGGTGAGGACTCACCCTCATCAGGAAAGTTCAGCTCGAAGCAGCCTGGCAAGAAGAAACCAGAAACTGAGCAAGATTCTACAATCAGTATGCTTATGCCCGACGCAAATCTAAAATGTGTTGGTCTGAAGTAGCTTCATTACTCATAGGTGTGGTTTGGGCGTAACGTGAAATAAACCAATCAGAGCGTCATCTCACATTCCCTTTAAGAGCAGGCGCACTTGTTCTATGGCGGATTGCTATTATAACGGCGGATTTGCCAGGCGCGCGCCAGGAGCGGTTCACAGCCGAGGAGACCAACGTTCTCGTCAGGGCCGTAAAACACAGAGAAGTGACATTGGGGATGGAGAAACACACCCAGATTAGCTTCGGTTAAACAGGCGTATGATAATTTGGGTAAAAGTGTAAGCTAGATTTATGCCTATTTTTTCACATCTTCATGGACACCACAATGATTTCCCTCATGTGGAAATTTTTTCTGGTAATTATGTATGGTTTGCAAAAATGAAAACTGCTGCGTCTGTGTAGATGAGAGAAGCAAAGTGTGTGTGAGTTGTGCACACGCTACATTATGGCCAAGAATGCGCCCTTAAAAAAGCATCTGAATAACTCGCTAATAATTTCCTGGTCAGTGGCGGAATTGTTTTCTGAAACTGCAAAATAGCACCAGGGAACATTTGAGCCGGAACACGCCTCTCTTTTCCCTGAACCGCCCCCGGAGCGCAAGTTCATTCCCTAATTTACCGACGTGCGTCTGTCGAGGGAAAAGTCTGCTGTGCGTCGGGTGAGAAATAGGAATGATACATGCGTCGTGTACAAAATTATTTGAAAAGTAAAATTATGCTAG
>NC_138724.1:30273844-30318844 GCF_965113295.1 Leuciscus leuciscus
GAGGAGCTGGGGATGGAGGAGGGTGATTATCTCCTGAGAAACGAGAGGAGCTGGGGATGGAGGAGGGTGATTATCTCCTGAGAAACGAGAGGAGCTGGGGATGGAGGAGGGTGATTAGCTCCTGAGAAACGCGATTGCTGTTGATAATACTGAAGGAGCTTGTATATGGATGCTGTGATAGGCTTCGTATTCCTATAGGTAGACGTGGATCATCTGAGAGTCAATGATACGAGCTTGCTTGATTTCTGAGGACTTTATCATTGAATATCTTGTTTCACTTGAAAATGAATCACATTACGGCAGAAAAATGGGCTGCAAACACCATTTCATGTTGACTTTCAGAACAAGTGGTGGAAACAAATATAGTACTGAGGTTACAAGCTAGCAGGACTAGTTAACTTTCCATCCTAATTAAAAAAAACCTGAACTTCAGCTCAACGTTTCCCTCAAAATAAACATTAAAGATTCATTTGTGAGTATTTCTTCATCTGTGGTAATTTAGCTGACACGCACTCCCAGATTATTTTCGTCAGATATCTATAAAGGTATCCTGTCGTTCTGATGTGGCCGTTTGGTTCAAAGCGTCTCTCAGTTTTGTTTCTGGAGAATATTTTTCTCTCCTGAACGTTTTGGCTGCTATTTCCGGCTCGTGTCGATCTCCTACTGTGCCCAGACACTGTGTGTACATTCGTTTCTTCCACAAAACACTGAACAAAAACACAAATCTGCAATTAAATAATATGGTGTTTATGCATGATCTACTACAGCTTTAATTATACAATTCTCTTAGTGTAATTACTGTTAAAGACATGTTTAATGCCTAATGATGATAATTTTCTAAATAAGAGAAGATATTTTCATAAGCAAACTTACTTAGTAAAGTAACAGCTCACCTCTTCTCAAAAAGACACATGATTTCAGGGAATCGTTGGTTATTGTTGTAGCAAACAGCAGAAACAATTCATTTAATTTCTAAGAAAGGTTTTCTGTGGCGTTAAGTCTGTAAGTTGTGTTGTATTTGAAGTCAGATGAGGAAATAATTGCTGTCCTGGGAGCAATTATCGCCTCAGACGTCTTGTAATCATCAGTTGTTTAGCTCCAGGTTTCCACACCGTAGCATTTCTCCAGCTCACAGGTTTCATTTGGTGTTTTCTGCTGAGTCACGTCATGCTTTAGTTTGAAACTTTACAAATATTCAAACTATCATTTGATAGTTGGTAGTGGGGTGGTAGTGGCGCAGTGGATAAGACACATGCCTTTGGTGTGAGAGACCCGGGTTCGAATCCACTGTGAGACACCAATGTGTCCCTGAGCAAGACACTTAACCCCTAGTTGCTCCAGAGGCGTGCGACCTCTGACATATATAGCAATTGTAAGTCGCCTTGGATAAAAGCGTCAGCTAAATGAATAAATGTAAATGTAAATGTAAATGAATAACAAAGTAAAGTGAGCTTAAAAGGACAGTTCAGCAAAAACAATCTTGAAAAAATCCACAACTTACATAGACTCACATAAAGTAAATCTCATTTGCTTGATGGTTTATATCATCTCCAAATGTAAACGATACTATCACCTGTTTCTAAACTGCTCAATGTGAAGCATTAAGGTATTAAAAACATGAACATTATGAATTTCTGTAAAAGCACTATACAAATAAAACTTTTTTGTCCATATAGTGAAAGTCAATGGGGTCTAAATGCTCGTCCACACCAAGAATGATAACTATATTATCGTCCACACCAGCACACGATATCGTTCTATAAGCGCTGCAGTTTTCGTCGTCTGTCACTTTAAATGCTCGAGCTCTTTAAAGCAGGATGAATTCTGATTGGCTGTCAATGTTTTAATCATTCATCAAATCACTCTGAAAGTGATTCCAACGATATTGTTCTTCTGTGCTGTTAATTGTTATAGTTGTGCTGTGCTATTCTTTTATATTTAGAAAGATTTTTATAGTTATAGTTATAGGTCCTTGGTGTCAACAAGACTTAATGTTGTTTTGGACCCAAATCACTTTTATTGTATCAATGAAAACAGTGGGAAAACAGTAGAGAATATGTGGGTTGGTATCAGTATCCGGACGGGCCGCCTGCAGGTGTGTGTGCATATGGAGGAGTGTATCAGCGTGTTTGTTTATGATTGTTTGTGTGTTTCTGCAGCGAAGTGCTTGTTTTCGGAGCAGACGCTGGTGGAAGGACTGCGTTGTGCTGTTCATCATCCCTCTGGACTCTGCCAGCTGTTTGAATGCAGGGTACAAATCTTTACAACTGCTCCTATGTATTGGTATAACATGAAATGTGTGTGTGTGTGTATTTTGTGTGTGTATATATACAAAATACCTAAATATATACATACAAAATATACACTGTATATATACGTATTGTCATATATATATATGTACAAACATACATACAAAATTATTTATATAATGTAGATTTGATTTTGATATAAAATATTAAGGGTGTCTATATATATTTGATGTTTATATATAACTTAAATATATAAACATAAAATATATATAGACACCCTTAATATTTTATACAAATATTATAAATATATATATGTATGTAATATTTTATTTTATATTTAAAATTTTATATTGTATTTGTTACAAATATCTATCTGTCTTTCTCAGCTCTGTTGGTAGATTTCCTAAATATATAACACTGAAATTAAACTCGAGCTCTGCGCCGATTAACATTACATTACATTTCAATGGATTTTTTCTACTTGCCCAGTCAGGCCAGGTCAGATTTTTGCTTGCTCTGCCAACATTTATAGATTAATCTTCATTAAAGCTACAAGAGTTATTCAACCAAGAGCTGCAAGTTATTGTATCTTGATTAACATTAATGATGGACAGTAGCAGGTTTATTAGGCTGCTGTCACTTTAAGACCTGCCGCGGATCTGACTGACGCTAAAGGGACATGGTGATGAAACAAAAATATGAGTTGGGAGGAAAAAACATATGCTTTTGCGTATTCTGACAAATGTTTTGCGTTCCCCGAGAAGCTTTTGCATTCGCTTTTTTAGTTAAGCAAGCGAGCACAAAGTTCCCGTGGGGAACGCAAAACATTTTTGCGAGAGAATGCAAAAGCATATGTTTTTTCCTCCCAACTCAAGTGCTCCGTAGACACGTATTAGATGTTCTCACAACTCTTTATTGGTCATTCAAGACTTAACTCATTTAAGATGTACAAGGACTCTTGCCTAACGGGCATTTCGACCTAATTTTGCGTAATAGAACTCAATACAGTACAGTACGCTGTCTGGAGGTTTTTTTCCTTCACATTTTTATATTATTTTTCAGGATCGCACGATGCATAGAGTCACGAACACTAAGGACTGTCCCGAGCTCTCCTGTGCTGAATCTGATCAGATCTCACTCACAGACCGATGCTGCAAAGTCTGCAGAGGTACGGAACAATATCTGGCTTCATTCTGTACGGAAAAACCTCTTGTAAAAGCTGCTGATTGTTACTGAAAATACAATAATCGGTGTAATTAGTTTGACCTTTGGCTGACCTTTAGTGGTTCAGTGTTTCTAGTAGCTTAAACTCATCAATATAAATCCAACTCCTCGGTAACACTTTACAATAAGGTTCATTAGTTAACATTAGTTAACTACATTAATTAGCGTGAACGAATAATGAACTGCACTTCTACAGCATTTGTTAATCATTGTTAATGTTAATTTCAACATTTACTAATACATTATTCAAATCTTGTTAACATTAGTTAATGCACTGTGAACTAACATGAACAAACAATGAATGATTGTATTTTTATTAAATAACGTTAACAAAGATTAACAAATATAGTGACAAATGTAGGTAACACTTTATTTTACAGTGTCCTTGTTACGTTACATGTACTTACCATAGTAATAACAGTAAATTATGCATAATTACATGTAACTAACCCTCAACCAAACCCTAGTCCTACCCTAACCCTATAGCAAGTACATGTAGATGCTTAATATTACTCAGTACTTCAATATATAATTACACTGTAATAATGACACCTTAAAATAAAGTGTAACCCAAATGTATTACTCATTGTAAAGTGTTACCAACTCCTCTATCTGGGGTTAAAGGTCACGACTTCTGCGCCGAGGACAACATCTGCGCTGAGAACTCGGCCTGCGTGAACTTGGACGCCGGCGCCAGTTGCAACTGCAAGAACGGCTTTCGGCCGCTACGTGAGGACAGCGCTTTCTGTGAAGGTGAGCCGCCAATCAACCGGGGGGGGGTGTTTCCCGTTACATTTATATAGCGCTTTTCTGGGTACTCAAATCGCTTTACATATGGAAGGGGGGAATCTCCTCATCCACCACCAATGTACAGCATCCACATGGATGAGGCGACGGCAGCCATTTAGTGCCAGAACGCCCAACACACACCAGCTTACTGGTGGAGACCGAGTGATGAAACCAATCAGTATATATATGAGGATGATTAGGAGGCCATGATGGACAGAGGCCAAATTTTTTTTTTTCTCAGTTATTTTGCTTTATTTCCAGATTCAATCATAGGCTCGTTCTTACGCACATGCGCACTCTTCAAAAATGGTGCTTTAATTCTCTTGACAAACTAAAAGACTTAAATGAGATTTGTATATATTCTAAATATAAGATATAGATTGTACTGAATACCAGCTTGCTTATTTGTCTCAAGATCAGGATTTATTGAGTCCACGTCATGAAAACTAGAAACTCTGCTTCTAACGCCAGATTGAGATCTAGAGCTGTCGCTCCAAACACACAACTCTGCGATGTTGTTTGCGAATGTTCGTTGAAATGATGGTTTCAGGAAACACAGACTCGTTGAACTGCTGATAACGACGGAACTTGCGACCATAGTTGGCTAACGATGAACGATAACGACTCACCCCTGGTCAGCTGATCTGACAGATAATCCGTTCCTTTCCAGGCCGTGTTGCTGCAGAACACGTGTGACATTTACATGCGATTACGCTGCGGGAAATGAATCATAATTACAGAAAGATGAAGAACAGGAATTTATACAGCGTTAGAGCCGCCGGCTGATTTTAATATTCCTGGATATACATTATTATTCCAGGACATGTGTATAATGGCTTTTCTTGTGATAATTGGATTTTTCTCTTGTTAAAATGCTGCAGAATCAAGTGTTGACATAAAATTAGGTCATCATTGAAGAGGAATTTAATTCAATGCTTCCGATACGACGCTAATGTGAGCCAACATGTAATATGTGATTATTTTGTATACAAATATAGATATATACAGTATATATATATATATACACACATATATATATATAAATACACACACGAGCGCGCACACACACAAACAAACACACACACACATATATATATATATATATATATATTGTTTTTTATTAGTACAAAAAGTTGTCAATTAACAGTACAATTAATAAATATACTATATAAATATATAATAAGTGTTATAATATTAATACGCTATTAACATATTATGAATGACTGATAATATAAATATAATAAATAGCATTTAAATTCAGCAATAAATAATTTTCCGACCGTCATGTTTATGTGAGTCGGCTGTTAGTGCTCATGACGCAAGACGCTGGAAAACAGTAAAGTTTCATGTATACATTCATGAACAAAACTCTGTGTGAATATGAAATCAAAACAATATATTGAGATCTATTTGGTGCTTTTCTCATCTAGAAAGCACAAAATAATCTGTCAGGCTGATATGCGACTAGTCTGACTAATTAATCAACATTTCTTGTTATTCTATAATTTATTCAATGACATTTCTGAATTGATTGACAGCTCTAAAAAATAAAGAATTCTCCCTTATCTGTGTTTTTTTTCACGCTCATGACTAATTAACCAAGCGGCATTATTGATGCACGACTAGAATCCGTCAGATTCCTCTCTTGCTTTGGCATCTTAATTGGCTGCTATTGCGTTTGGGTGTGTGAGTAAGTCATCAATGTCTTTCCCCTCCACCTTCCTCATCCTCCTTTTCCCCTCTCAAAGCCGAGCGAGCCGAGCTTCGGATGGCCTAGTTTTGTTGAATGTCTAATGACTCCGGCTGTGTTTCTGGGGACGTCACCTCCCCGCACATCAGTCGGATCTCTAATGAAACCTTTTCATCTCGCCGGCTAAAAATAAACCGTGCGGATGACCCAGCCGATGCTCACGTGCTCGGCCGGTCAGGTAATTATCAAAGACCAGGAGGATGTGAATAATTAAAGATGCTATCAGACACACCGGCTTAAAGCAAGTTCGACGGGCGGTTCTGCCTAAACGTTCCCACGGGACTCCGTTTTTATGTGAAGGACTCGGGAAAAATCTAAAGGATGTGATGTTTACGCTCCCGAGAGCCTCTCTTCCGTTCAGTGACACATGAAACTAATGCTTATACAATGTTCAGGGTAACACCGAAAGAGCCGTTCAGGGGAACTTTCCCAAACAACACCTTAACTCGCTGCTTAACTATCATAGTACGACGCATTGTTGAAGAAATCAACTAGCGAGTCACGACTGTTTCCCGGAACCATATCGTCGCAAATTGGTCGTTCAACCACGTTGGTTAATGATGTCACGTAGATGTTGGAGTAATAACTAATTTAATGAATCTGTTTGAGATCGAATTAATGCTAGATATTTAGCTATAAATTACGATCATGGCATCTGGGGACTATTTCTAATTTTTCTCAGTTATTTTGCTTTATTTCCAGATTCAATCATAGACTCGTTCTTACGCACTAGAGCTCGTTCACACATGCACACTCTTCAGAAACTACACTTTAAATCTATTGACAAACTATAATACGTAAATGACATTTGTATATATCTTAAGCATAAGATATAGATTGTACTGAATGTCAGCTTGCTTATTTTGCTCAAGATAAGGATTTATTGAGTCCACATGTCATGCAAGCTAGAAACTCTGCTTCTAACCACAGGAGAGCCGTCGCTCCAACTCTGCGATGCTGTTTGCGAATGTTCGTTGGAACGATGGTTTCGGGAAACACCGACTCATTGAACTATTCGGATAACGACAGAACTTGTGACCATAGTTGGCTAATGATGCTTTTGGGAAACAAACCCCTGGACGCTGTCCGATCTAGTTCCACGCTCCGACGGGAAGGGGAACAGCGGGAGAATAGATCAAAGCACGGATGTGTTTTGAAATAGAAAGGAAATATAAAAAAGGCCATGTGTAACCCAGAAATGTTGGCTGGTGAGACGGATACACCAGCAGTGTCCCACTTCCACACTCATTTGTCACATCTTTCTTTTTAACCTTGCTGGTCAGGATGAAACACCTGGCGCTGAGGTTTCCATCATTAACTGGAGGAGAATATCTGCTTTTAGTGTCAGAAATCCAAAGCATTTGCAAATTCTGGTTGTTTAACACAATAAACAATGTTTTCACAGCTGGGCGGTACGACTGAAATCATACGGTGGCTGGAGATATTAGAATCTCAGTTTTTGCTAGAAATTTAACTAAAAAAGATCAATATATGGTAATGCATATTTTTTGTATAACCCTCATGTGAATGAAATACTTTAGAAATTAAAGTTGCTTTATCTTATTTGATTATTTTCTTATAAATTTAGATCTTGGTGATACATATATTTAATATTGTTTTAAACTGTTTATAATTAATTAATTTATATTCACATTATAACAGTTTAAACAAAAGTAATGTCAAATACATAATATTAATAAATAAACAAGCAAATAACCATATATATATATATGAAGTGAAAATATATGAAGTTAAAATAATAATAGCTTTAATCGGCCGATACCGATACATCTCAAATATATATAATATTACTTCTGTTTTACTGCTATAATGTTTATATACATATATATATATATATATATATATATATTAGAAATGCACCCATGTATTGGCCAATAATCGGTATCGGCCAATTAAAGCATATTTAAAGTATTTTCACTTCATTTTCACTTATATACATTTAAATGTAAATTTATATATATATACATACTTTTATGTAAATTCTTTGTATTTATTAACATTTATTTAAAAGTTGCTAAAAAATAAATAATTTTATATATATAGAGAGAGAGATGGTGAGACACATTTGAAGTTACTGTACTATAACAATGTTTTGTTGTATAAACGTACAACACACGTAAAAAATCAGGCCGTATGTAATACCATCATATCCAACGCCTCGTTTCACCTGATATTAAGAGTCAGCAGGATAATTAGGGAACTTCAGGTTCAAACCCATGATGTTGTTGTGGAATTTCATCTACTGTTACTGAAAATCCCCAAACACCACCGGGGCGAAACTTTCCCGTCGTCGTCTCGCGATCTCCAGCATCAGGAGATTCAGAAACACGTTTCCTTTTTTCATTATGCAGACGGAGTCTCTCTCAAGAAGCGCTACATAGTTCTTTAAAGGCGTCATGAGCATTGGCAGGATAAAAATAGCACACGTCTGTGCTGATGAGATCAGTCCCGTTTCAATATTTCATACGTGATGTTGTAGGGCGTGAGCTCGAGGGAATACTGAACTCCTTCCTACAGATTCTCTTTCACACACACACGCCCAGCTCCTGTAGAAAAGCCTGCTCTCAGCGCGATTCACGCTGCTCTGGCGCATATTAAAGGTTTCAGTCATGAGAGAGAGAGAGGGAGAGAGAGAGAGAGAGAGAGACAGAGACAGACTGAAGGGCGAAGAGTGTCCTCATTATTCCAGACCAAGACGGAGCCGTTTAATGCTTTTCACTGGGAGTTACAGTAGATCAGAAGTCTCACCAAGACTGCATTTATTTGATAAAAAATACAGGAAAGATTGTGGAATATTATTACGATTTAAAATGATTAAATCGATTTCTATGTGTATATATAGTAAACTGTAATTTATTCCCGTGATCAAAGCTGAATTTTCAGCATCATTACTCCAGTCTTCAGTGTCACATGATCATTCAGAAATCCGGCGTTTTTAAAACAACTTCAATGATTGAAATACAGTTCCAGCTCTTAAGCTGCGGTAGATCTGCAGTGTGATAAATCCATTCAGACCTGCAGAATAGCTGGATGTCCTTGACGCTGTGAAGGCTTGAGTTCACCTTGTTAATTTGCAGTTATTCAAGCCATTTAAATGAGATATATCAAAATCTGCGTGTACATTAACTGACAGGCTGATTGCGACATGAACTCGCGCACGATGTCATTTCCTGCAGGTCTGAGCAGGAAATGACTGTAGGTGATCGGGGGTAATTGGCGCTGACTGTAAAAGTGCAGCTGAATCCCAAATGTAATTAGATGAGATGAGAGTGACGGCTGAACCTGACGCTGGTTTAAGGAAGATTATAGGGCTGAACACCCGGAAACAGTCAGAATAGAGAGCATATTTAAAGTGTTTTTTTCCATCTTCATCTTTCTTTAGTGTGTAATGTTGCTGTTTGATCATGAAAAAGCTCAAGCTCTTCTCTATATCAGTGTCAGTGTTTCTGAACTCCCTGAAACGCCTCCATTGTAGTCTTGAGTTTCTTCCGGGAACGAACACGTCACAAAATTTCTCATTATAATAATTCATGCGCAGAATCAAGGGGAGGAGCCTGGTTGAGTTAGTTAGTAGTGTGTTAAACTGGCGGTTATGGAAAGGGGCGGGGCATTTCCCAAACACACTCGAAGCGCTCGACCAATCACAACACACTGCTCCAGCCGACCAATCAGAGCACAGTGTACTTTTCAGAAGGAGGGGCTTCTTAGAGACAGGAAGTAAACAGAGCGTTACTGACAGACTGGGAAGAGAGGAGCTGCAACAATGGAGAATATGAGGAAAATAATCAACATTCAAGCAGGAAAACCTGTTCTAGTAGAGACTAAAAACCATAAGTCTTTGAAAAAGGAATAATATAGGCTCTTTAATTCAGTGAGTTCTTATAGTTGGTTGTACTGGTGTCGATCACTCGGATTTCCAGTGTAAAAAAGTGGGATTAGATGAAATACCACTATAGGCCTCATTGATGAAGCACTAGCAGAATTAATTTCTGTGTAAATCTGAGACACAAATCTGTATAAATAGGAATTAATATTCTACAACTATTTACATCACTGAATTAATACATGAATGGATCGAACGTCCAGCTCTCGCAGACTCGTTTTCAATAGAAATGAAAAATGAATGAATGAATGCATGAAAAAAAAAATCAATTCAATAAAAATGGCACAAATGCAAAATTAATGACAAATTCATTAAGTGAATTAATAAATAAATAAATGAATAAATGTTTTTCTTTTCATACTCTCCCTGTTAAAAGTAAAAAGTAAAAAATGGAAAATGAATGAACAATTGAAGTAAGTGACTTAATAAAATAGGTAAATAAATAAATAAACAAATTGCTTGATTTTCTTTTCATACTGTTAAAGTTAAAAAAGGTAAAAATGGAAAATTAATGAACAAAATATGAATAAGTAAATGAGGGATTAAATAAATAAAAAGTAAAAATGGAAAATAAATGAATGAAAAGTAAAAAGGCCAAAAATGGAAAATTAATGACATTTTATAAATAAATAAATAAATAAATAGAAACAAATGTGAAAATTAAATTGATCAATAAATAAATAAATAATTGCATGCTTTTCTTTTCATAGTCCCTGTTAAGAAAAGTAAAAATGCAAAAATGGAAATGAATGAATGCATGAATAAAATGAATTTGCCAGCTACCACATTCGTGTCAAGAAACAAGTGAAAAATACACACAAAAAACTATAACAATGGATGAATGAATAAATGAATAAATAAATAAGGGAATAAATAAACAAGTAAGGGTATAAATAAATAAATATTGTCTATTCTGATGGATGTCTGTTGACTTTAATACTATTACCATTTATGGATTCCCTCAGGATCAGACTGAATCTGTGGATTGAATTTAGGGTGAAATCAATGAATTCTACAAAACGGCTATTTCACTTTTATTGATGACGTTTTAAATACATTAAACAATCAAACATAATCATAGATTCCATGACTCTGAATTCTCATTCCTGAACTGAATCATTTCTGCTTTTAAAGGACAAGTCAAAACACATCTGTGTTCTATAGCTTTTAATCAGTGATAATTTTAGTATGCTTTTTTTTCTCTTCTATTTCTGTGTGACATTGTAAAGCACATTGGACAACTTGTGTTGTTTTAATTGTGCTATATAAATAAAGTTGCTATTGCTATTGCTATAGTCATAGTCTATTCATAGTCTAATCCGTCTTAAACGGTTGTTAAAATTGCAGGTCTGATCTGGTTTTTGCTGCTCAACCAATTTAGGCCAGCTAAAAAAAAACACCTACTGTTCTCCATCTAGTATCTTAAACCGGATTTATCTCTTTTTTCCTCCCTGAACTCCAAACTTCTGCGGTGTAAATGGGAATTGATCACCATGTGGGTTTGTCGTAGAGCTGTGGTCTGATGACAAACGAGAGGCTGTTGTCAGTCTATTCTCCTCGGGTCTCACGGGACGGGGAATCACCCGCTCTTCGAGTCGCACAGCTTCGTTTTCCGTTAAAAGAGCGCTTTATACGAGGCAAAACAATTCATTAGGATTAATACGGCCTGCCAGAGTCAGTTTCGCACTCGCTGCGGCGTCGGGAAGTTTATTCACTTTATTGCTCTTGCCTCCGAATGCCAGAGAAGCTCTTCAGATAGTAGCATGATTTATTGGCTGTGAGAGCGAGTTAATGAGACTATAGTCACGCTTTCAGAGGACTAGTCGTCAACGCCACCTTTTCATGTGTTTGTCATCGTGCCAAACCTCATTAATTATTTAAGGCGCTTTCAAGGTTTCTTCTGTTGGCCAGGAAGGACATTAGATCCACTGCATGTGTTCGAGTGGGTCTTAATGACTGCAGACGCTAAACTGGATCATTAGTAGAAGCACCACAGGTTAGTTGTTGAGAAACATCCTTTTAAATTAATAAATAACACTGGTTCTTAATGGCCATCGATTGAGAAAGAGATGGAGCAGAAAGGGGGTGTAGTAACATCATACTACTCATGCTAACTAGTCAAACCTTCATCCCATGAGTGCGACAAAAATCATGCTTTGGTAAATCATAATTATGAGAAGAAGAAGAAAAATCTAAATTCTGAGAAAGAAAGTTGAAATTATGACATAAGTTGAATTTGACATACTAAGTCATAATTATGACAAAAAGTTGAAATTCTGTCTTTAATAGTTGAAAATATGACAAAAATGGCAAGGTATGATATAAAAAGTTGAAATGATGACATTCTAAATCATTATTTTAACTTGTCATAATTATGAATTTTAAAGTTAGAATTTCAACTTGTCATAGTTAAAAAGTTGAAATTCTGACTTTAAAAAACTTACAAAAATTCAACCTCATTGACTTTTTGTCTACTTGTCAATTGTCAACTTGTCAATTGTTAATTTTAATCATAATTTCAACTTTTTGTCATTATTTCGATATGTAATGTAAATTTTGACTTTTTAATCTCATAATTAAGGCTTTTAAGTCAGAATTTAAACTAATTGTGAGTTTGTGTGTGTAACTGTGTGTGTGTGTGTGTTTGTGAGAGTGTAAGTGTGTTTAAGTGTGTGCTTGTAAGTGTGTGTGAGTGTGCAGATGTGTGAGTGTTTGTGTGTGTGTGTGTGTGTGTGTGTGTGTGTGTGTGTGTGTGTGTGAGTGTGTTTCAGTGCGGTGCACCTTTGTTTGGGACGGCAGCCACAGATCTGTGGGAGGTGAATGGTTATTATTTTAGCACTGGGTCTGTCAGGCACACACACACACACACAGATACACACACACACACACACACACACACACACAGTGTGTTATCTTCCCGCCGGCAGACAGACAGCACTGGAGCTGAGAGATAGAGCGAGACAGCAGGAGGAAAATAAGGCAGATAGAAAACACATAATGCCACCCACAGCATGAAGGCGTCTTGGCCCAAATGACACACAAACCAGCGCTTCTCTGGTGGGCCGTGACCCGAAATGGCAGATCTGTTCTGATAGGTCACGGTCAATGCTGAAAAACTGCTAAATGCAAGCAATGAAATACAACTACCCGTATAATCTTGAGATTAAGAGTTCAAGGAGCACAATATATACACTGCTTATCAACTTTTAAAATATAATTTTTCAGCTAATCTCACAATCTTGCACCTATCATGCAGACACACACACACACACACACACACACACACACACACACACACACACACACACACACACAATATCAATCGACCACTGGTTGATAGTGTATTTTGAAGTTAATTTGGCCTATGCTATATTTGAACTGTTAGGTTACTGATACTATCATCAGACACACTGTTCGTACGCTCTGGTTTAATGGATTGTAATACCGTGGCTTAGATAGTTTATCTTGGCTGTTTATTCCATGCCTGACTTGTTTACTCCTGTCAAGATCCTCGTCCACATTTACTCTGAAGCAGACCGTGTGTCTCCGTCAGCCCTGATTCATGAGCACTTAGCTGTGATTGATTTCCCTTCGCTGCGGAGAACACAGGACAAAAACCCCAAAAAGAAGATGGATTTCCTTCTATTTCGTTATCTCTCACACAAACGATGGCACATTCAACCCGGGCTCCTCCAATGCTAATGTGATGAAGAGGAAAACCAGAGTAAATGCACTCTATCAGCCACAACCATCAGTGATGAACAAAAGGAAAACCGGAGTGAAGACGCTCTTTTTGGCCACAACCATCAGTGATGAACAAAAGGAAAACCGGAGTGAAGACGCTCTTTTTGGCCACAATCATCAGTGATGAACAAAAAGAAATCAGGAGTGAAGACTCTCTATAGACCACAGTCATCAGTGATGAACAAAAGGAAATCAGGAGTGAAGACGCTCTATAGACCACAACCATCAGCGATGAACAAAAGGAAATCAGGAGTGAAGACTCTCTATAGACCACAGTCATCAGTGATGAACAAAAGGAAAACAGGAGTGAAGATGCTCTATAGATGACAGTCATCAGTGATGAACAAAAGGAAAACAGGAGTGAAGACGCTCTATAGACGACAGTCATCAGTAATGAACAAAAGGAAAACAGGAGTGAAGATGCTCTATTGACCACAGTCATCAGTGATGAACAAAAGGAAATCAGGAGTGAAGACGCTCTATAGACCACAGTCATCAGTGATGAACAAAAGGAAATCAGGAGTGAAGACGCTCTATTCGGTTGTTAAGTCGTGACGTAACCACTCTCCGATAATACTCTTTCCGGGTCCAAAGTCCAGGTCCTCTCTACCTACCTACCGCTTTCGCTAGTGTTTTGGTTATTATTGAGTGTTTTTACAATGCCGCAGTGCTGTGTCCCGTGTCCCGAGCTAACTCACTTCAACCTCGTAAATCTTCTTTTTCATTGATGCCTGGACTCTACCCTTAATTATGCCACCTGAGTGATGAGCTACACTAACCACTCTGTTGGTGTTAAAGGAATTTAAACCCTTTTTGACCGCCAAAGGTGGCTCACTAAGAAGGACGTGATCGTAAATAAATGTACAGGTTCCACCATTGTTATTTCTGGACGAGAGGAGCGCTTGGACCCGGAAAAGGCTAAACGTCACGTGTGACGTCAGACTTAACAATCGGATAGACGACAGTCATCAGTGATGAACAAAAGGAAATCAGGAGTGAAGACGCTCTATAGACCACGGTCATCAGTGATGAACAAAAGGAAAACAGGAGTGAAGACGCTCTGTAGACCACAGCCATCAGTGATGAACAAAAGGAAAACAGGAGTGAAGACGCTCTATAGACCACAGTCATCAGTGATGAACAAAAGGAAATCAGGAGTGAAGACGCTCTATAGACCACAGTCATCAGTGATGAACAAAAGGAAAACAGGAGTGAAGACGCTCTAGAGACCACAGTCATCAGTGATGAACAAAAGGAAATCAGGAGTGAAGACGCTCTATAGACCACAACCATCAGTGATGAACAAAAGGAAATCAGGAGTGAAGACTCTCTATAGACCACAGTCATCAGTGATGAACAAAAGGAAATCAGGAGTGAAGACGCTCTATAGACCACAGTCATCAGTGATGAACAAAAGGAAATCAGGAGTGAAGACGCTCTATAGACCACAGTCATCAGTGATGAACAAAAGGAAAACAGGAGTGAAGACGCTCTATAGACCACAGTCATCAGTGATGAACAAAAGGAAATCAGGAGTGAAGACGCTCTATAGACCACAACCATCAGTGATGAACAAAAGGAAATCAGGAGTGAAGACTCTCTATAGACCACAGTCATCAGTGATGAACAAAAGGAAATCAGGAGTGAAGACTCTCTATAGACCACAGTCATCAGTGATGAACAAAAGGAAATCAGGAGTGAAGACTCTCTATAGACCACAACCATCAGTGATGAACAAAAGGAAATCAGGAGTGAAGACGCTCTATAGACCACAGTCATCAGTGATGAACAAAAGGAAATCAGGAGTGAAGACGCTCTATAGACCACAGTCATCAGTGATGAACAAAAGGAAATCAGGAGTGAAGACGCTCTATAGACCACAGTCATCAGTGATGAACAAAAGGAAATCAGGAGTGAAGACGCTCTATAGACCACAACCATCAGTGACTATGTTTACATGCTGTCAAATATCGGGTTATGGTCGGGTTAAGGTCACTATTTGGGTCTCTGAAACATTCAGAATAACCCGTTTACATGCGTGAGTAGAGAGAGTTACTCCTGTGTACATGGAATTTGTAATCAATTGGCAATATCCCGATGTAAACGGCGACGCACGGTTAGCGTCTGGACGTACGGACAACGTTAAGACGCAATGTGCGTCATTTCCGATTCTTCTTCCTGTATCCAAAGGCAACAACAACAGCAGCAGCACGCGGATAATGAATAGTTCGGGGCAGACAGCGATCGCCTTTGTTTGCGCTTTCCTCCTCGCTCCAAAAGTCTGGTGCTGTGCTGCGTCTCGCCATGTTTACCTCTACTTCTTGTTTACTTCCGGTATACTGCACGCGAGTTTTTGTATGCGTCGTCTCTACTCAAAAGACCAATATTCCTTGCGAATAGAACATGCGCAGAACAAAAATCAATGTTCCTTTTGATGGGGATATGCCGATACGCGTTTACATGACCAAATATTCGGGTTAGAAAAGGGGTACCCCAGGGATAATATCCGGGTTTTTAAAAACCGGGATATGAGCATATCCGGGTTTTTGCCGGTGTTTACATGGCCGTGCGCGACCGGGTTATTGCTAATATCCCGGTTTTGAACGGGTTATTGGCTGCATGTAAACGTAGTCACAGATGAACAAAAGGAAATCAGGAGTGAAGACGCTCTATAGACCACAGTCATCAGTGATGAACAAAAGGAAAACAGGAGTGAAGACGCTCTATAGACGACAGTCATCAGTGATGAACAAAAGGAAAACAGGAGTGAAGACGCTCTATAGACCACAGTCATCAGTGATGAACAAAAGGAAATCAGGAGTGAAGACACTCTATAGACCACAGCCATCAGTGATGAACAAAAGAAAAAAAAAACATTTATTCTGAAGCTTTAGGAATGGAATCATTCCATTCCGCACCCCACAGAACCTCAAGTTTAATTACACATCAAACACACTACTCCACGACAGGCCCAGGTCATCAGCATGGCTTCATCTCTCAAGTTCCCCTATTAAGTAATTTATGTTTGTCTCCAATTCTCAGTGCCATTTGAGTTCAGTTTAGAATCAAAAGGAGGAATGCAGTGCAATCAGTCGGACACACAGTGGATACAGTTACAATTAATTAAAAGAGTAATAAGATTATACATAAATAAACTTCTCATTAATAAACTTCTCATCTGGTAAAACACCGATGTATCAAAATTTAAACTTAAAAAACATACCTTAAAATAAAAACATGTATGTTAGTTGGAATGATGCTGAAATAAAATAAAACAATAAATATTAGTTGAAAAACTTAAACTAAAAGAAAATTATAACTTTTTGCCATAAAGTGAAATAAGTTTGTTGAAGCACTAAAAATAACTTTAAATTTAACTTTGGTAATTAGCTGAAATAAAATATGTTTAAGTTTATTTTAATATTTAGTTTCATTTGAGTTAATATTTATTTTATTTAAAACAGCAAAAATATTTTTTTTATAATAACCCTGGCATGCAAAGGTACTGGTATCAAGGTTGGTAAAAACTAGAGAAAAACTAGTCTAACTAGTCTAAATAAAGTTACTGACCTATAACAGTTAGAGTTGAGTAAAGGTTGTTTGATTCAGGCGTGTGTGTTTTGTAGGCAATGCATGCGAGTTCTTTCGTTACTGTGGGATGATAATTCCTGGTTATTCCTTGATATAACAGAGGAGGTTCTTTAACTAAACGAGTTACAGAAGAGAAGCAGCTGAGGTTATGCTGAAGGACGCAAGTTCGAAGTAAATCGGGTTAAAGTTTCATTTGAAGTCCTGAGCCATAAAGCCACTCTGAATTCATCACAAATGCAGCAGTTCGGCTGGTGAAAATTCATAAGGCTTTTTATTAGATCTGTAAGTCTATGAGATTTGATTTAATACCTTTTATTTGATCTGGCTGCGATAAATTCAAGGAGTCATGACACATGAGCAGGGCGATCACTCTGCCCTCCGTTTCCTCCAAACTTTTCCCAGAAATGTCAAGGATTTCATCTTCCCCTAGTGGCGCATAATGCCTTTTAAAAAGTCACAGAATTCATAATACGGACTCTTGAATCCAGGACAAAAGTCCTTGATTTTTGCACATCTTTCAGTCATTTTAATTTAAAGAATGGCGGGTTGTTAACTTGATGAATAAATAAAAGCAGCCTTTTCCATTCAGATGAAAAATACATAATTTCAAATATATAAGCAGCCAATGTTGCCAGATAGATTCAAGGTGTTTAATGTAAAGTGTTAAACTTGAAAAATCTTGATAAAACTAACGAGCATGTTGCACACGCTGTTTTATAGTTTTAACGCAAACTAATCGAACTGATTCACTGAAACAAACAATTGATGGAATCAAAACAACTGATTCACAGAAATGATTCAAACTTCTGAAATCTTTAAGCATTTTGAATTCAGAGACGTTAATATATATAAAAAGTCACGTGTGTGAAAGTGGCATTAAAATCTTTGCTTCTGAAAATATTGCAAATATGCACTATCATTTTATGTTGTAAATAAAAATTATTGGAAACCGTTTTACAAGAAAATACTGTAATTAAAAATTTCACATTTAATTCAATGTTAGTTGCCATTGTAATTATTTGTGAAATTTACTAGCAACTTCTGAGTAAAAATCAGTGTATTCTTTTCTATTCATTTGTTTTTTAATACATTTTATTTTAATCAATTTTTCTTACTTTTTATTGTTATTTTTATGGATCTTTTATGATTATTTTTAAGTAAATTTTTCTGTAAAGCACTTTTGAATGATCATTTCATTTATTTATTTTTTAATTAATTTTTATATTAATTTTTAATCAAGTTCTTTTTTTACTTTTTGTTGTTACTTTTATTTCTTATGATTATTTTAAATTCTTTTTATTTAAAGCACATTGTATATCATTTATTTTATTTATTTTTAATAATTAAAATTTTTAATCAATCTTTTATTTCTTACTTTTCATTTCTTATACAACTTTTATGATTATTTTTAAATAATATTTTATGCAAAACTCTTTAAATAATCTTTTCTTTTTATTAGTTTTTAATACATTTAGTATTTTTTTAATACATTTTAATGTTTTTATTTTATTTCTTATTCATCCTTTATGATTATTTTGAAAATTTTATGCTTTTATTTGTTTAGAATAAAAAAAAATATATATATTTCTTACTTTTTTGTAATTTTTATGTCTTATGCACTTTTATGATTCTTTTTAAAATCCTTTTTATGTAAAGCTCTTTGAATTACCATTGCGTATGAAATGTGCTATATAAATATACTTGCCGTGGCAATTATTGAATATCTGGTAAATATTTGATATCTGGGCCCCATCATGGTAAACGTGTTTGACTGGCGGCTTCAAGCGAGCAGCGTTTCGATCATGCTGAAGTCTTGACTCCTCTTCTGATCCGCTGTGTTTGTGCAGATATCGACGAGTGTGTGGAGGGGAGGCACTACTGCCGCGAGAACACACAGTGTGTGAACACCGCCGGCTCCTTCATGTGCATCTGCCACACCGGATTCATCCGTATCGATGATTACTCCTGTACAGGTGAGAAAGTCAAATCAATCTCGGCCTTCACATGTTCATCATCAATGTCATCAAATTCACCTTTGATACAGCGGCTGGTTAAACGCTTGAGGATCCCAGAAACATTTAATCACACTATCCACATGAGATGATGCCAATCAATCACAATGAAGTATTTTGTTTTGTCTCATTACACAAATACACAAACGGAGAGGAAGCACTTGAATCCTGCAACCTGCAACCCAGGCCTAATCAATTTCAATCATGGTATTTGTGCTGTTGCAGGCTTCTAATTCTATTCATTTACCTGTTCTATTAGATAAATAAAATTGTCACAGCACTGAGACTCGACCAATTACATGATAGGGAGTCAAGGCAAACTAACCAATCACAGGCCAAAACAAAGTGTTAAGTTATAGTGCAAAATGCATAATTTGACTTAACATTCACAGATACACTGAAAAAAATTCGTAATGAGAATGAATTAGTTTAAACAACATTTAAAAAAAAAAATATATATTTCAATTACTTAAATAGTTGGATTTTTATATAAATAATTTGTTAATGAGAATTAGTTTAATTGTTTAAACCAACATAAAAAATATATTTTAATGACTTAAATAGTTGGAGTATATATATATAGTCTTATGTAGTCATGTTTATTTAAATGTTTACTAAAAGTATTTATTTAATATTTTAATGATTTAAATATAGTATTTATATGTATATATAGTATTTTTATTAGAATTAATTATTTTATTTATTCAGTGAAACATTTAAATTATTTTTTTATATTGTACGTACTTGTTATGTAGTTATATGTTAAATAGTTATATATATATATATATATATTCTATAATATATACTGGATATATTAAATTCAGTGAAAATAAATGTAATATGAATTTCTTTAATAGTTTAATTATTCATTGTCGTGTCACTGCACATAAATGTTCTCTATAGACTAAATGCAGGCTGTCAATCAATAATAAATCAATATAAATGAGTATTAAACTTTGCAGTATTATTTCTAGTAGCTCCTCGCAGGTTGTCACAGGTATCTTGCCAAAAGAATACAGCATGATATGCTGACATAGAGGATGTGCCCTGCTGGTGTTTTTGCTGCTGAAACAGCGAATCTGAACCCTGAGAGTCAACCAGTCACTTCATATTTCCAGTTTCAATATGGACTATCATCGTTGGAATTATTTTATAGTGTTTACTGTTGCTCTTCCACTAATTGCCCAGTGGTTACAGAAAGTGTGTGCTTTTAGACATCTTATATCATTTCGGTTTATGGATTATTGGGACTCCTGTACTTCCTGTTTCATTATAATACATCAAATTAATACAGAGCCCAGCCAATTAGGTTCATTCAAGCACAGCGTCTCTCAGTTGTACATAAAAAAAACTGCAGTATGATAAAGTTCAGGAGGCGTTTGGAGCCTTTGTGCACACAGAAAAATGTCTTTATTATGATAGTCTAGATTCATCTTTGTGCAACATGAAGTGCTCCATGTCCTTCAAGGTTTTAAACAGTCTCTGAAAATAAAAACAGCATTTATAGTGCCGCACGCACTGTATCTCTCTCCTCCGTGGAATTATTGATCGACTGCGGTGGAGAGCGTCCCAAAGCGCCGCTCTGTATTCTCACCAAAACTGATAAACACTTTCAGCGCTTAATTCCTTGCATCCCCCCAGAGATGAATATGAGAGTACAGATGGATTACATTCTTTTGCACGGATCGATATTAAAATGTCTGTGAGATACAAGAGCCCGACATTCCCAGAATCCATCAGTTGGTATGATTAAGTTGACTCCCTGCTGAAATGATTCTCTGGTCACAGTCAAGCGTTTGTCAGCCTCACGTCGACTTACTGTAATCACAGTCTCTGTGTGCGCAGAGATACAAGACCCCTCGACGCTGTTGCTTATGAAAGGAAAAGTCCATAAAGCGCCTTATAGAAGCACACTGAGAATACATGCTCTTAATTGCAGGAAGATGCTTACCCTGAAATTGGTTTGTTGAGTCAGAGAGCAGAGACACATGCTTGTGCTTACCAAATGTCAGGACTTCCTGTTTGCATGAAAAATTATCCGTGGGGAGTGTTGGGAATTATTATTTTTTTGCTGGAATACATACAGACATTATACAAAATACACATATCAACCAATCTTTTACCCTTTGTCTCGTCCCCCCACTCTCCTCTCTTTTTGGAAAAAGTTGTGACAGTCACACTAGCAATTAGAATTGCTGACCCTAACAATGATTGCAACACATTTACACCCTTGCAACCACATATAAATGCCTTAGCAATCATCCAGAACACCCTATTAATGATATAGCACCACATTAACACCCTAGCAATAATCCAGACCACCCTATCAATGATATAGCAACACGTTAACACCCTAGCAACCACCCTATTAATGATATAGAAACACATTAACACCCTAGCAACCACCCAGACCACCCTATAAATGATATAGCAACACGTTAATAACCTAGCATTGTTCTAGCAACCACCAAGAACACCCTAGCAATGAAACAGCAACATAATAATGCCCTTGTAAGCATTCAAAACAAGAATATTACAAGATGATATCCCCATCAACCGCATATCGATGCCCTAGCAACCACCCAGAATACCCTAGCAACGATATAGTAACATGCTGACAAGCACTTAAAGCTGCTATGTTTTTATACCTGCACCTTTAGCAGCACTAAACAGAAGCGGCAGCCTGCTAGAGAATTGTGCCAAGAATTGAATCAAGGTCGCAGGGAATGTGAGGACAAATGTACCTTGGATGCACAATTAAATATTTTGGATAAAAGCATGTACCAAATGCATCATAAATAATGAACCCGTCTGACACTGGTCAGACAAACTGATACTCCTGTCCCAAAAAACACACCATTGACGAAATGGCTGCATCAGGACGCTCAGTCAAACAGATTGCATGTAAATAAAATACTATTTTCCCAGTTTTGTGTTGCCAGGGTGTTTCATTATGTAAAAAGCTGCTTTGGAAGATATTCTGGGTATATTCACTCATCTGTATTGGTTTCTCTGTCCTTGCAGATTCTATTGTTTCAAAGCGAACTGGTGCCAGAATCCGCTACGCTCTGCCAAGTTCTATGTCAACACCATCCACGATAACACCGCTTCCAACTAAAGTCCTTAACTAGTTTAACCGATAACACCGCTTCCAACTAAAGTCCTTAACTAGTTTAATTGATAACACCGCTTCCAATCAAAGATCTTAACTAGTTTAACCGATAACACCGCTTCCAACCAGTTTAACCGATAACATCGCTTCCAACAAAAGATCTTAACTAGTTTAACCGATAACTCCGCTTCCAACAAAAGATCTTAACTAGTTTAACCGATAACACCGCTTCCAACAAAAGATCATAACTAGTTTAACCGATAACACCGCTTCCAACAAAAGATCTTGACTAGTTTAACCAATAACACCGCTTCCAACGAAAGATCTTAACTAGTTTAACCAATAACATCGCTTCCAACAAAAGATCTTAACTAGTTTAACCAATAACACCGCTTCCAACGAAAGATCTTAACTAGCTTAACTAATAAATTCGCTTCCAACCAAATATCTTAACTAGTTTAACCAATAACACCGCTTCCAACGAAAGATCTTAACTAGTTTAACCAATAACACTGCTTCCAACGAAAGATCTTAACTAGTTTAACTAATAAAATCGCTTCCAACCAAATATCTTAACTAGTTTAACCAATAACACCGCTTCCAACGAAAGATCTTAACTAGTTTAACTGATAACAATGCTTCCAACAAAAGATCTTAACTAGTTTAACCGATAACACCGCTTCCAACAAAAGATCTTAAAGACCCACTCCGATGAAAATCATGTTTTTCTAGGTGTTAACATGTTCTTGTGGCATTTTTCTGATGTTAGAGGACATATCTTGAGAAAAATAAGCTCAAAGTTGTATTTCTGAGTATTTCTGCATTTAAATGGCTGTGAATCAGTAGCAGACGCTAAAATGCCGGCTAAAATAGACTGGAGTTGTGACCTAGTAACTCCACTGGGCGGGGCCACAAGCTCATACTCCCCTCCGCCCCGCCCGCTCAGGTTCTGAGGAGTAGAGAAGACGATGGCAGATCAACACCTATGTGCGGTAGCGGGTTGCAATGCTAAGAGAAGAGATATTGGTATTAGCGTTCATGCTTTACCAAAACATGTTGCTGTGAGAGATGAATGGATGAACGCCCACAATGCAGAGGCGAATTGCTAATGAGCTACTGCCGCTCTGCTGAAGCGAAGTCCCAGAAAATGGCACAGGTTTTGTGATTTTGGCTAAAAACGGCATAATCATCATTTAAAGACCACTGAGAATGTTTAAAAATAGCTCAAAATATGTAGCTCAATAACATCGCTTCCAACCAAACATCTTAACTAGTTTAACCAATAACACCGCTTCCAACAAAAGATCTTAACTAGTTTAACCGATAACACCGCTTCCAACAAAAGATCTTAACTAGTTTAACCGATAACACCGCTTCCAACGAAAGATCTTAACTAGTTTAACCAATAACATCGCTTCCAACAAAAGATCTTAACTAGTTTAACCAATAACACCGCTTCCAATCAAATATCTTAACTAGTTTAACCGATAACATCGCTTCCAACGAAAGATCTTAACTAGTTTAACTGATAACAACGCTTCCAACAAAAGATCTTAACTAGTTTTACAGATAACACCGCTTCCAACAAAAGATCTTAACTAGTTTAACCAATAACATCGCTTCCAACCAAATATCTTAACTAGTTTAACCGATAACACCGCTTCCAACCAAAGGTCTTAACTAGTTTAACCAATAACACCTCTTCCAACGAAAGATCTTAACTAGTTTAACCAATAACATCGCTTCCAACAAAAGATCTTAACTAGTTTAACCAATAACATCGCTTCCAACCAAATATCTTAACTAGTTTAACCGATAACACCGCTTCCAACCAAAGGTCTTAACTAGTTTAACCAATAACACCACTTCCAACGAAAGATCTTAACTAGTTTAACCAATAACATCGCTTCCAACGAAAGATCTTAACTAGTTTAACCGATAACAATGCTTCCAACCAAAGATCTTAACTAGTTTAACCAATATCACCGCTTCCAACAAAAGATCTTAACTAGTTTAACCAATAACACCGCTTCCAACCAAAGATCTTAACTAGTTTAACCGATAACACCGCTTCCAACAAAAGATCTGAACTAGTTTAACCGATAACAATGCTTCCAACCAAAGATCTTAACTAGTTTAACCAATATCACCGCTTCCAACGAAAGATCTTAACTAGTTTAACCGATAACACAGCCTGCGACAAAAATCCATAATTAGTTTAACCAATAACACCGGAGCAGCTGTAGTTCCTAAGTAGTTTAACCAGAATAACTTCCTAGGTCAACCAGCATCAAAGCAGGATAAACCATAATGTGAACTCAAGCTGTCAGCTCCAGCACAGCAAATCAAAAGCAAACAGATTGCAATTTCATTTGATGCATGTGAATAAAAGACTATTTTCCCTAGTTTTGTGTTGCCAGGGTGTTTCATTATGTAAAAAGCTGCTTTGGAAGATATTCTGGGAATATTCGTACGTCTGTATTGGTTTCTCTGTCCTTGCGGATTCTATTGTTTCAAGGCGAACTGGAGCCAGGCTCCACTTCTCTCTGCCAAGTTCTCCTCTGCTCGTCCCAGCACTACTTTAATTTCATTCCCTTCTTTTTAAGCTCGACTTTATGAAAAACGAGAATATAAACCCAATGAGTACGTACGGCACAATGTATTCAAAGGCCGCCCGTATGTTTGGCTGCAAGCGTGCGATTTTTAATGAGATGGATTCGCTCTCAACCCTCAAACGCAGAACATCTCATGTGTTGCAGCTTTGAGGAGACTGCAAAATGAAGTTCCCTCGTAATAACGCCACAGGTGCTGTAATTAATAGCTCCGGCACTCCTGTTTGCTTAAGACGGGAACCCAAGAGAGAGGATTTCCTCGTCCTCAAAGACCGCACACAAACACACTTCACACACGGTTAATCCAGACCTGCGTCGACCCTGATAAGTCTAACGCTTTCTCCATAGAGAAGGTAATTAGTTGTGAAATGCAGAGCACAGCGGTTTGTTCTTGGAAAAACTATATTGATGAATGTTTGATTGGTCGTGTGCAGATGGCCACTGGCTTTACGACTGAGCTTGCAGTTTCTGCTAACGGAGCGCTGATGCGCTAGCTGGAGTTACGAAGCGTTAAACAAACTCATCTGTTAGCTAGGCTTGAATTTGAAGTGTTTATGTACTTATAAACTGCACTAGTGATGAAGTCTGTGATTATCGAAATGAACAGTGTCCGTTTAACAGCTGCATTTATGCATTTGGCAGATGCTTTTGGTCTGAAGCGACTTATGTTGCATTCAGTTAATCACTGGTCTTGCTGACATTTACATTTTCAATTCAATTCATATTTATTTGTATAGCGCTTTTCACAATACACATCGTTTCAAAGCAGCTTTACAGAAAATGCATGAGTCCACATTACAATTTAGAGTGATCTGTTATCAGAGGAAACTGTCTAAGTTATGCATTTCAGAAATGTACATACAAAATCACAGTTAGCTAAATATTTTTTAATTTAAACAAAGCAATAATTTAATGCAGAAACAATGAGATAATTGAAGTAATGAAAACTTGTTTGTTAACAAATGATTATGACATTTAGAAAAATGTAGCACTGGCGCATCATCCACTCTTTCTCCTGCTCAAATGTCGGTCTTTCATTGAGACTTTCAGAAGACTAAATGACAATCTGCAAAACATTATGTTCTTCCTCAGTCCGTGCATCAAATTTATATCCTGAAATCAGATACATAAAGTCATCAAATGATAATTTACTGTACTCTTCCAAACCTGTGTGACTTTCTTTCTGCTGTGAAACACAAAAGAAGATGTTTTCTATATTCATATGAATTCGGGTGAACTGTTCCTTTAAGCAAAAGTCTCTTCTTGCACTCCATTTAATCTCATTGCTGTCTAGTAGAAACAAGAGATGTTCTTTCCTCTCCTCTGTGTGTGTGTGTGTGTGTGTTTGTGGCCCTCGAGTGTTTCCAATGCACCCAACGATTAGCCCCGTAATCTCTGGCTCTGTTATTAGTCTTCCCTGCGGAGTGTAAGAAAGGTGTTATCTGAGATAGCAGAATCGGCTGACTCCACACCGGTGTGTGTGTGTGTCCATTCTTCACTTCCGTGGATTAGAAAGGACCAATTCAAAGTAGCCGCTGGCAGTTCTGTACCACAAGTCCATTCTCCTGTCCTGTATCTCGCCTCATACATATCCCGACTCCTGGATTCTGTTCATTCCCGCGGAGAAGTCGTGGACAGAGGCCTCCACCATCTCTCCGTGTGAATGTGGTTTTGTCTGGGCAGCGGCAGCGGGATTATGGGAAATGAAAACCCTCATTTTTGAGTTCAAGAGCTGTGCTGCATCGGCCGTGACTTCACCTTTTGATTGAGCGCGTTTCATTCAGACCCAAATTTCACACCCTTTGAGGTGAATAAAAACGAGCATCACTTATAGTTGGAGGGGAATCTTTATAACCGAACGTTTTGCTGCTTTAATGGGGTTAAATGAAGGTTAGAGACTCGTAGAGCAGCTCACGCAAATCATAAAGATCCATTCAACATCTTGCGCTGCCTAAAAATCAGCGGTATTTTTGTCTCATTTTCAGTCAAATATATTCCAGAGATATATAAATAAACATTATTTATTTATCATATTTTTTGTTGGATTATTTATTTGTATTTATTTATTTATCATATTTTTGTAACTAAATATATAGCAAAATGTTGTAAGATATTAAGACTTGTTTTCAAATATTATATCTTGAATTCAGTTTTCTTTTTCTAAGCCTTTTGGCAAATGCATAAACCTCACAACAGTTTATTAGATTTATGCTCAAAACAAGAAAAAACAACTAGTTGCCAAAAGGGTAAACAAAATAAACTTAATTCAAGATATATTGTCTGAAAACATTTTTTTTACAAAACATGTTTTGCATTATTCTCAAGTAAGTGTAGGTTTTTTAAGGGATGTTTATCATGCATTATTTTAGTATTATTTATATACTATTATATACTACTTTATATACTATATATATATATATATAATATCTTGAGATAGCATTTAAATTTTCATTTAATTTTAGTTTAATTCTAAGTAATTTTACGTGCTCTTGTCCTTGTATTTGATTTTTTATTATTTTTTAATAAAATTTTCATCTTCAATTCAGTTAGTAATTTTAATACTTCAACCTAAACTTATTTCAGTTAGTTGCTAAGGCAACATTTCTAATTTTCATTTAATATTTTTTTCCTCATCTAATTTTTATAATTTTTATATTTTCATTCAGTTTCATTCTTTTTTTCAGTTAACAGAAATATTTTTAAATCTTAAAGTTTTTGTTGACGATAACACTTCCAACAGTTCTTAACTAGTTTGACCGAAAACAAGGCTTCCAGCAAAAGTTCTTAACTAGTTCAACCGATAACAGCACTTCCAACAAAAGTCCTTAACTAGTTCAACCGATAACAGCACTTCCAACAAAAGTCCTTAACTAGTTCAACCGATAACAAGGCTTCCAACAAAAGTTCTTCATTAGTTTAACCGATAACAGCACGAGATCTGTTTGGTTACCAACATTCTTCAAAATATCTTCCTTAGTATTCAGCAGAACAAAGACATTTATAATGTTTGGAACAACTTGAGGGTGAGTAAACGAGGACAGAATTTTTTTATTTTTTATTGAACTATCCCTTTAACTAGTTTAACCAATAACACCATAGCGGCTGTAATTCCTAACTAGTTTAACTGGAATAACTAGGTCAACCAGCATCAAAGCAGAATAAGCCATAATATGAAATCATGCTGTCAGCTCCATCACAGCAAATCAAAAGCCATTTGAAGGCCCGATTGACATTTCCCGAGCTCAACCTTCATTTGCGGCGTCTTTTCATGAAACGTCCCTACGTGAGGCTTTTCAGTGCGTTTGAAAGCGCAGGACGTGTTTTTGAGGCATCATCAGTAATTGCCAAGTCTGATAAATGCGAAGCGGCTGTAATTCTTGTTTTGTTTTCTTCCATTTTAAGCCGGGTGGCCCCCTGCTGGCTCGCCACATCTTTAAAACGCCAATCACGTCGCCTGACACTTTTGTGCATGACATAACAGAGCAGACGACGACTTCAGCTTGTGAGCGTGCAACCCATGCAGACGTCTTCAGATGGGCTTTCTTCTGCATAAAGCTCACGTTTGCTGCCGATTTCACTGCCCTGCATCATATTTTCTACATGAAGTTCTGATTTTGGGATGCCGATTCAAATAATAGTGGCTGTTTTGCTTTAGCTCGTCTCTTTCTCACAAAATATGATGTGCATTTTGTAGCATTTTTGGTTTTGACAACTATTTAGGGTGAAGATGTCTCATGTAATCACTTAATCAGCAGAAAAACTGCCACAAAGATGTGAATCTCTGAGCCAGATGTTCAATTCTCAGCCCATTTTCACATGTTTGACATTATTTAATCCTGATTTCAAGGCCAGTGACAGCAGACAATACATGTTTGTTTTACTACATCCACTTTGAAACAGAAAAGTACAGACTTTGTGAAAAAAAGCTTAAGAATTTGTGCTCATGTAGAGTTATTTGACATTAAATTGAGTATTTTGAACATATTTTACACTCCTTTGCAGATTACTGCAAATCTAAAAAGTCATTAAAACTCTTGACTGCTTTTGTTATTTGGATAAGTGCATTACAGCTGATACATACATACACCACCAGTCAGAAGTTTGGGATCCGTAAGATTTTTCATGTTTTTAAAAGAAGTCTCTTCTGCTCACCAAGGCTGCATTTATCTGATAATTAAAAAAAAAAAGAAAGAAAAAAACCTTATAATAACTGTTTTCTATTTTAATATATTTTAAAACGTAATTTATTCCTGTGGTCAAAGCTGATTTTAATAGTGTTTAATGTTACAAAATCTTACTATTTCAGATAAATGCTGTTCTTATGAACTTTCTATTCATCAAAGAATCCTGAAATAAAAATATAAATAACTGTTTTCAACATTGATAATAATCATAAATGTTTCTTGAGCATCAAATCATCATATTAGAGTGATTTGTGAAGGATCATGTGACACTGAAGACTGGAGTAATGATGCTGAACATTCAGCTTTGATCACAGGAATAAATTACACTTTACTATATATTCACATAGAAAACAGCTGATTTACACTGGAATAATTTTTTTTTTTTTTTGTGTAATTTTAATCAAATAAAAGCAGCCTTGGTGAGCAGAAGAGACTGGTAGTGTAATTTGAAAAGTCTTTGTTCTTATTTCGTGCAAAAACGGCATGTGACGGAAATACTGAGGAAGAGCATGATTTTTGCGCAGTCTCTGCACAGAGAACTGAGGCGTCCCTGGTGACCGCCTGTACATAATTGATTGTTTATCCGCCTGCTGCATGAATGACAGAAGCGCAGGAGTGTTTCCCGATGTGATCGTCCTGCAGGTGTGACGCCGGTGACCTTGAGATAATCCTCTCATCTGACATCTCAGTTCTGTGCCGCTCAGCATCGCTGTGATAGACAACAGCACAATGCATGTCTGGGCCTGTCTGCGTGTGTGTGTGTGTGTGTGTGTGTGTGTGTCTCTTAATGCAGTCTGCTGCATTCATCTCTTTGGGATTGAGACTGTCATTTCCAGTTTGCATGAAGAAACTCAAGACACTTGGTGAACGACATTGACGGGTTTCAGGCCGGATTCGAGATGAACAAAGTGTCGTTGTGCTGCTTTAGACAACAAATGCACTGCAGAAAACTATTTTTGTCTCATTTTTCAGTACAAATATCTAAACATTCTTAAATCAAGATACACTTACTTGAGACGCAAAATGTCTACAGATATTAAGTCTTGTTTACTGAAAAAAAAAAATCAAAATTAAGTGCTTAAAACAGGAACAAATATCTGCCAATGGAGTCAGAAAATGTTCAGAAGAGGTTTTGCTTCTCCGGTAAATGTATCTTCATTTAAGAATGTTTAGATATTTGTACTGGAAAACAAGACAGAAATACTGAGGAAGAACATCATTTTTTGGCAGTAATAAATATTAATATAAGAGCTGAATTTATATTCTAAACATGCTTTTTTAGACTCGAGAGGAAGTTCTAAAAGTTACAGTATGTTTGTAATATCGAACTCTTGCATCTCTTTTTTATGATTTGACCACTTTAATAAATATAAAGCAGGCATATGGGATGGTGATTTATTTATTCATGCGGTTCTTGGCTCTGCTGAATATAGTAATGATGGGAAATGTTGGCAGCCCTCTTTGACATGAAGCCAGTGTTCGTTTCCTTTCTGATTTTATATTAATTAGAGGAATTATGACAGCTCTGAAGGCATTTTATGCAATAAAAATATAATTTTCTATCACACCTGTGAGATGCTTCCACACAGGGTCTAAAATTAACACTCGCCAAGAGCCAAATGTCAATAAAAACTGGCTTTCACTGGTCACTCGCTAGCTGGACGGAAATATATTAGGAACCGCAAGATAATGAGGTTTAGATGGAAATATATGAGGATATTCTGTTGCAAATTATGGTAGTGATTTAAATTAGATATACAAACATCTACTGAATTTGAAGAATCTGATGAATTTCACGTGTCTTGGGAAAGAGATGGAGCCTGGATTTACCTTCAGCCTAAAAACACATAAATACATAAATACAAATTTGTTGCCTTTTCTTTTCATACAGTCCCTTTAAAAAAATAAAGAAAATAATTTTTTTTTAAATTAGAGTAAAGAATAATTAAGCAAATAATTAAATGATAATTGCATCCTTTTCTTCTCACACTGTCTTTATAAATAAAAAAGGAAAAGAAAACAAATAAATTAACAAATAAAAAATAAAATAAGGTTTCACGGCCAGTACATGATCCATCATTGACTGGCAAAAACTACATTTTGGACCCTCTTTTCACACGGTTTTCTGTGCAGTTTTGAGGGTAATTTCATTAATTCTATTTCAATATACATTTTATAAGCACAAGAATCTCAGATCTTACTCTCTGAAGACCCATTCATATAAACAAGCCTTGAAACAGGAGTCTCTCAATGTGAGGCCGATCATTGAAAAGACACTTCTGATCTATTGATGTTTCATGTAAAAGGATATGGATTTACTTTTATGGACACTGAATGATTGATTATATCAGTACTAATTGCTTTTAAAAGTCGATGATTTCTTAAAGTGTCATTTTTCCACCAGCAAGTCTAGTGATGATATGTAAAGGTCTATATCCAGATGCATGGACCACAACTACATGTTTTTTAATAGAAATAATTATTTATGTTTTCAAATCACCAAATGTGAGAAATGTAAAGATGTGAAATGCTCAAGGAAAACGGCTTACCAGCTTCTGCCACTGTGTTTCCTCCCTGAATCACATGCACACGACCTGTAATTATTCCCTTATTTGTGTTTATTTCCGCCGGGAGTGTGTTTGCTGGAGGATTTTATGAAATCTCAGCCGGTCTCAGAGATGAATGTATCCCACAATCCCTCATGGATACAGATCTCAGTGTCCGCTCAAGGTCAGTTAGAGGGCAGAAGGAAAGAGTCACGTCTGCAGATTTCTGCCATCTTCAGCTCGTGCTGAAAAATATTTAATGAAAAATTACAGATTTTATCCTTAAGAAAAAGCATCTCTATATAAAGATGGTTTGATCCCAGCTAACAGGAAACGTTCAGACACGGTTCTCTTAAAGTTATGAATAAACGAGTAACGGTAGTAAAACTTTCGTTCAAAGTTATCTGGTCTTCAATAATCAAAACGTATATACATTGTTCATGGAGCGTTTTTCTGAACGTTTTTCTGTTCCCTTAATGTTTTCTCTAACGAATACAACACTTAAAAAAACGGAATGCTTTGAACGTTCAGAGATATTTATGAAAGGGAATGTATGGAAGCATTTTTCCACCCTGGAATAAAAAATAAAAAAAGAGAGAAAAAGGTCATTGTGACTTTCTATCTCACAATTCAGACTCTTTTTTTTCTTGGAACTGCGAGATAGAAACTCGTATTTGGGAATTCCCAGAAAAAAACTTGCAATTCTGACTTTATATTTGCGAGTTTTGATATAAAATCGGTATTGCGTAAAAATTCAATCAGAATTGCCAGATATAAACTTGCAATTGAGAGTTACAAAGTCTAAATTCTGAGATTAAAAACCTGCAATTCTAACTTTATATTTGCACATTTGAAATTCTTGCGAATTTTTATATAAACGTGGAATTGCAAAAAAAAATTACGTCAAAATTGCACGAAATAATGTCAGAATTACGAGAAATATAAATTCAGAATTGACCGATATAAACTCGCAATTGAGAGTTATAAAGTCTAAATTCGGAGAAACTCACAATTATGACTTTATATTTGCGAGTTTTGATATTAACTCGGAATTGTGAAAAAATTAAGTCAGAATTGTGAAAAAATTTTGTCAGAATTGCGAGAAATAAAATTGCAATTGAGAGTTATTGTCAAAATTTCAGATACAAACTCGCAATTCTGGCTTTATATTTGCGAGTTTTGATATAAATGCGATAAAATTTACTCAGAATTGCGAGAGATAAAGTCAGAATGGCAAGTTTATATTTCACAATTCAGATTTTTTTTCTCAGAATTGCAAGATTCTGAGAGAAAAGTCAGTACCTTTTTTATTTATTTACCATAGGAAAGTTAGCAGAATGTTTTGAGAACACATTTTTCTAAGCTGTGATGTCATCAGCTGAAAAAGAAATACATTATTTTCTTCAGAATAATCTGGCTGATGAGTGAGTTATGATCTGATCTCTGATTTCCCCATCTAGAGCACGATGAGTGTGTGTCCAGGCAGCACAGCTGCGATGAATACACACTCACACACACACACACACACACACACACACACAGTTATGATCTGACCTCTGATCTCCCTCTCTAGAGCACGATGAGTGTGTGTCCGGGCAGCACAGCTGTGATGAATACACACTCACACACACGCACACACACACACACACACACACGCACACACACACACACACACGCACACACACACACACACACACACACACACACACACACAGTTATGATCTGATCTCTGATCTCCCTTTCTAGAGCACGATGAGTGTGTGTCCGGGCAGCACAGCTGCGATGAATGCACACTCACACACACACACACGCGCACACACACGCACACACACGCACACACACGCACACACTCACACAGTTATGATCTGATCTCTGATCTCCCTCTCTAGAGCACGATGAGTGTGTGTCCGGGCAGCACAGCTGCGATGAATACACACTCACACACACACACACACACACACACACACACACACACACTCACACAGTTATGATCTGATCTCCCTCTCTAGAGCACGATGAGTGTGTGTCCGGGCAGCACAGCTGCGATGAAAACGCTCTGTGTTTCAACACCGTCGGCGGCCACAGCTGCTCCTGCAAACCCGGATACACCGGCAACGGCACCACCTGCAGAGGTGAGACAGTCTTCCATCTGCCACCTCACCCGGTCATGTGACCCGTCTCACTTTCACCCCGTCACATGACCCGTCTCACTCTCGCCCTAGTCACGTGACCCTGTCTCACTCTCACCCCTGTCACATGACCAGTCTCACTCTCGCCCCAGTCACGTGACCCGTCTCACTCTCACCGTCACATGACCCGTCTCACTCTCACCCCAGTCACGTGACCCGTTTCATCCCATCACGTGACCCGTCTCACTCTCACCCCAGTCACGTGACCCGTCTCACTTTCACCCCGTCACATGACCCGTCTCACTCTCACCCCAGTCACGTGACCCGTCTCACTCTCACCCCGGTCATGTGATCTGTCTCAATCTTACCCTGTCACATGACCCGTCACGTGACTCGTCTCACTCTCACCCCGTCACATGACCCGTATCACCTGGTCACATGACCCGTCTCACCCTGTCACCTGACCCGTCTCACTCTCACCCCAGTCACATGACCCGTCTCACTCTCACCCCGGTCACATGACCCGTTTCACTCTCACCCTGTCACATGTCCCGTCTCACCCCGTCACGTGACCCGTTTCACTCTCATCCCGTCAATGACCCGTCTCACCCCGTCACATGACCCGTTTCACTCTCACCCCGTCACGTGACCCGTTTCACTCTCATCCCGTCAATGACCCGTCTCACACGGTCACATGTCCTGTCTCACCCCATCACGTGTCCCGTCTCACTCTCATCCCGTCACATGACCCGTATCACCTGGTCACAAGACCCGTCTCACCCCGTCACATGACCCGTCTCACTCTCACCCCGTCACAAGACCTGTCTCACCTGTGTGTGTCCTCTCTCTGACCCTCAGCGCTCTGCGACGGACGCTGTCTCAACGGCGGCTCCTGCGTGTCTCCGAACATCTGTGTGTGTCCGCAGGGCTTCAGCGGGCAGAACTGCGAGATCGGTAAGATTCACTCCTAACGCCTCTTTCTGATCTCCAGTGCTTTCCAACGCCTCTCTCAGCTCCTCCAGCTCGGCTGAGGACTCTTTCATCTCGTTGCGAACAATGTGTGAGTGTGTAAATTGCAGTTTTGAAGAAGAGTGCTTGATTGCGGCTGTTTGCTGTGGGAGGAAGAGTGAAGCTGAGCTATATCATAGTAATAGTGTATATAGTTACTTTTGCTGGAAATTCAACAAGAAGTGTTCTCTGTATAAACACACACACACACACACACACACACACACACACACACACACACTCACACGCAGATACACACACACACACTTACATAATACACAACGTGTTTACATAATTTATGTATGTGTCCTGTGTATAATTAATTTGAATCTGTAAATACACACACTTGCATGTATATATTTAAGAAAATGTGTTATTTATATATAAAATATTTATAATTACACATAATATAAATGATGTATAAATATATATATACAGTATATATACATAAAAATATTTATTAAATATATACATGCATATGTGTGTATTTATAAATACTAAATAATTATACACAGTACACACACATATATTATGTAAACACAAACTTTTGGATGCGATTAATCGTTGCCCAGCACTAATATATATATATTATTCTCTATTTTTGTCTGATCCTAATTACAGATGAAAAGTTGTAGTTTGTGATGTTGCTCAACATCAACTAAACAATCAGCTTAACCTGTGTTATATCTAATAGCATGTTCTTCCTCATCTAGACTAGTTTGAGCGAGTCTTCCCTTTATATACTTGCTCTTCTTCTGTTTAAAAAAAAAAAGATTATGTCTCCTGTACACACACTTGTTTGTCTCGTCTTAATTTAGGCCTCAAGCTTTGTTTAGTTTACTAAATAGAGCATCAGTTCCTCCTACAGCTAAAGGGAAACGCGTCCACCATCTGTGCGTTGATCATGTCTGCTCGTTCCCTCACACCCGCCGTCGGCTCGCGTTTGTTTACCGGGTTCTGTTGTTATTGAGCCCCTGGGTGAGACCACAGCTCTCCGTCGCTCCACTTCTGAGCTGGACGGAGACAGATTACATGTTTTAATGAAAACACGAGACGAAACTCTCAGTGGAAACGTGCAGCGACTTTTGCTTTGTGTCGTAGATTAGCATTGTGTTTTGATGCGCTAGTCCCGCGTGAGCAATTTCCAGCAGATGTTGCCCGTTTCTGGACGGTTTCACACAGCAGACGAACCGAACGAATCCAATGAGACACACAGCGCACGTCTCAACCCATCGATCCCCATATAAAGGGCATTTTTACGAGATGCCCTCACTCTGGCCTTTGATTAAAATCAAATGGCTTTTCTTTCAGAATCTTCTGTTCGCTTTCTCCTAGAGGATACGAGATGGAATGAAGCGGATGAGTTAGTTTTTTTTCTCCCACATTGATGTTGGAATCGTATTTAACAATTTTTCACAAACCACCAGAGACCCTTGAAGCAAAAGGTCTTACAAAGTTCATGTAACCGAACTGTTTCATAAAATCAAAACACGAGAGGTTGTGTTATATTGTGAATATTGTCATGTCAACTCTATTAAGCCATGAGACACAGCAGGGAAGTAACAGTAAAATAAATTTCAAATAATAGAAATCGTTATATTCTGTAAAATTTTCACATTTTAACTAAAAAAGCAAAGTTTGTCAATGCAAATGTTTTGAAAGCCTAGTCTAGAAAAAAAGTTTAAAAGCTTTGAACCTTACAGACAGACAGACAGATAGATAGATAGATAGATAGATAGATAGATAGATAGATTGATAGATTGATAGATTGATGGATAGATAGATAGATAGATAGATAGATAGATTGATAGATTGATAGATTGATGGATAGACAGACATTTGGATTTGATTTCATACATTAATTTCTTATTCAAACAAAATCCTGTCGTCCAGCATCTCCTCCCTTCCTATTTCATCCTCCTCCGTTTCACCATAAATGTTGTAGGTGGACAGATCAATACAGGACAAAGAACATAATTTTTTTAGGATGTTGGAAAATAACAATGTCTTTTCTGTTAACCAAATGCTTTTTAATCTTTACTATTGCTTCAATGCAAATGAACAAGCGGACAGACAGATAGACAGACAGAAAGACAGGCAGACAGACAGACAGACAGACAGATAGATAGATAGATAGATAGATAGATAGATAGATAGATAGACAGACAGACAGACAGACAGACAGACAGACAGACATACAGACAGGCAGACAGACAGACAGACAGACAGACAGACAGACAGACAGAAAGACAGGCAGACAGACAGACAGACAGACAGACAGATAGACAGACAGACAGACAGACAGACAGACAGACAGATAGACAGGCAGACAGACAGACAGGCAGGCAGGCAGACAGATAGATAGATAGACAGACAGGCAGACAGACAGACAGACAGGTAGACAGACAGATAGCCAGACAGACAGACAGACAGACAGAAAGACAGGCAGACAGACAGACAGACAGACAGACAGACAGATAGACAGACAGACAGACAGACAGACAGACAGACAGACAGATAGACAGGCAGACAGACAGACAGGCAGGCAGGCAGACAGATAGATAGATAGACAGACAGGCAGACAGACAGACAGACAGACAGACAGGTAGACAGACAGATAGACAGCCAGGCAGGCAGGCAGACAGACAGACAGACAGACAGACAGACAGACAGACAGACAGGTAGGCAGACAGACAGGCAGACAGACAGACAGACAGACAGACAGATAGATAGATAGATAGATAGATAGATAGATAGATAGATAGATAGATAGACAGACAGACAGACATGTAGACAGACAGACAGATAGACAGACAGGCAGACAGACAGACAGACAGACAGATAGATAGACAGACAGGCAGACAGATAGATAGACAGACAGACAGACAGACAGAAAGACAGGCAGACAGATAGACAGACAGACAGACAGACAGGCAGATAGACAGACAGACAGACAGATAGACAGACAGACAGACAAGGCCTGGCTCTCAGTCTCCGCTCTAATTCATCCCAAAGCTGTTCTATGGGGTTGAGGTCAGGACTCTGTGCAGGACAGTCCAGTTCCTCCACACCAAACTCCTCATCCATGTGTTTATGGACCTGCTTTGTGCACTGGAGCGCAGTCATGCTGGAACAGGAACATCCCCAAACTGTTCCCACAAAGTTGGGAGCATGAAATTGTCCAAAATGTCTTGGTATGCTGAAGCATTAAGAGTTCCTTTCACTGGAACTAAGAGGCAGAGCCTTGAAAAACAACCCCACACCATAACCCCCCCCCCCCCACCCTCCCCCCACCCTCCACCAAACAACCCCACACCATAACCCCCCTCTTTCACCAAACAACCCCACAACATAACCCCCCCTCCACCAAACAACCCCACACCATAACCCCCCCTCCACCAAACAACCCCACACCATAACCCCCCCTCCACCAAACAACCCCACACCATAACCCCCCCTCCACCAAACAACCCCACACCATAACCCCCCTCCACCAAACAACCCCACACCATAACCCCCCCTCCACCAAACAACCCCACACCATAACCCCCCCTCCACCAAACAACCCCACACCATAACCCCCCTCTTTCACCAAACTTTACACTTGGCACAATGCAGTCAGGCCAGTGCCGTTCTTGCTCCCAATACTTTTGGCAATGGATAGATAGATAGATAGACAAACAGATATATAGACGTCAAATGTATTAATGCATTACATGTCGCATTACATGTCTGCTGTTCTTCTCAGTAAATCCAGTTTGTTTTGATGGTCAGTGATGGTCTTCATTGTGCGTCAGGACTGAAGAGGCAGCTCTGACTGTAATTTTGTCAACATGATGTCTGTGCCATTTTCCCCGTCCTGCTGTTTGTCTAGTAAAGTGTCTGTTGGAAAAGAAGCATTTTTGATTCCCGCTGGGCAGCCTGAAGCCTCAGCCATCAAATGATCTAATAAAGCAGCAGAAACGCAGAATAAATGAGCTGGTGCTGTTGAACTGATGCTGGAGCAGGTTTACGAATGAAAGCGCGCTAGTTTGATCTTCACCTGGAGGCCTGATGTTATTTTTATTCTGCTCAAGCTTCAATCAACGTGGTTATGAATCAAACGGCATGAAAATGCAGCGAATAACAGACAAACACACTCACAGCTTCACAGGAGCCAGTGAATTCATGCAGACATTTGCAAAACCTTCTAATGCTGCATCCGAAATGAAAAGGAACCTCATGAATGAGTGATTTCAATGGGGTAAAACTCATAGTGAAGGACATCAAACTCAGGAGTATTTTCATCCTGTAAGCTTAAAAATACATAGAGAGATTTTTTAATTAGATGCAAGATGACATCATCAACATCAAAATAGATACTGTAAATCTATTCACCATTGTTTAAAAGAAAACTTTTAAAGGTCTGAAAGGTTTTTAATGTTTTTGAAAGATATAACATGTCTTTACTGTCACTTTTGGTCAATTTAACGTGTCCATGCGGAGTAAAGTATTCATTTCTTTCCAAAAACTTTCATAGAGTCTTTCTAATGCAGATACGGACGTTCACTTGCATCCGAGTTTCAGCTTTGAGGAAAATATTACGGCATAAACAAACAAGAATAAACAGAATCATCAAAGCCAGTCGAGAATGAGAAAACAGTCATCAACAAAAGGAAAGATGAAGAAACAGCTTTCATAAAGATATTCAAAGGAAGAGGAGAAACAAACATTTACTTAAACAAAACAGTTAATAGAGCAAGTTTAGAAAGTTTCTATTGTGGAAAAAAGTCAATTAAAGAGTATAAATCTCTCTAAATAGACAAAATAGTAAGTTCAGCTAGTTTTATGTTTTCTCCGTCATTGATCCGCTGTTTCTGACGCATTTTCTGAGCATCTACAAACCTTCATCAACCTTAAATGAACTAGAATATTCCCTTACATAACTGTTCGATCAATATATATTATAATCAGTTGCATATCACACGGCTCGAGACGCAAGAGGGTTTCCTCAGATAACCGGGACGCTCGAGTCTTCAGAAGCTCAATGCTTTATACTGTACGTCTCCTCTGGAGCCACCGAGAGCAACTCACGAGCCTCAAAGAGAATCACACTCTCCCAAATACAAGAAGCGGTGTGTGTGTGTGTGTGTGTTTGGGGCTCTGGGATACAACTGAACATGAAAATGCTTTCACTCGCCTGCTCTCTTGTCCTCTTCTCTGGCTTTTACGAATCCTCTCGAGACCATCTGACAATCTAGCCGAGCAGAGAAAGACACAGGCATGATATTGAGGATGATCTGAGGGAAAGTTCACTGAAAACCTGCAGAAGAAATCATGCACAGAAAGAAAGAACACGTGATTAGCATGCATGCTAAGTGTCGCTGCACCTCGATGATGTCATCGCGTCCCTATAGATGCTGCGGAGACGCAGAGGATGCATTATTCACACAATCGCACACATGCAATCACAGACTACACCACCACGCTACTTCCATTATTCACAATGCACATAATCGCAAACAAATCACACACTTGCATGTACAAGCAATCACAGATATAAATGCACATTGTTTATGCATTATTCACATGCACACACAAAAATCACAAGTGCAGATTATACAAACATTCTGTATGCATCATTCACAATGCACACAAACCACATGCATGCACACACAAACAAATCATGCACATATGCACACAAAATCACAAGTACTTGTGCATATCAAACAAACATGCTAAATGGCATTCCTTATTCACAAAACACATGAATCAAACAAATCACACACTTGCATGTACATGCAATAACAAATATATGTGCATTATTCACAATGCACACATGACAAATCACACCTGTACGCACAAAAAAAAATCACAAGGGCAGATTGTACAAACATTATTCACCACGTACTGTACATGTACACACAACAAACAAATCACACACGTGCACACAAAAATATGTGCACATTAAACAAACATACTACATGCATTATTCACAAAACACACTTACATGTACATGCAATCACAGATATAAATGCACATTGTATGTGCATGATTCACTATGCACACGTGCAAACACAAAAATCACATGTGCACATGTACAAACAGGCTGTATGCATTTTTCACAATGCACACAAACCATATGCATGCACACACAACAAAAAAAGCACACAAATGCACACAAAATCACAAGTACTTGTGCACATCAAACAAACATATATGCATTATTCACAAACACATGCATGCACAAAAACTTACAAGTGCACATTTTTCACAATGCACACAAACCATATGCATGCACACACAACAAAAAAAAGCACACAAATGCACACAAAATCACAAGTACTTGTGCATATTATTCACAATACACTCAAACAAGCATTGACAAACAAATCACACACATATGCACAAAAAATCACAAGTACTTGTGCACATCAAACAAATATATATGCATTATTCACAAACACATGCATGCACAAAAAATTACAAGTGCACATTATTCACAATACACACAAACAAATCACACACATATGCACACAAAATCACTAGTACTTGTGCGCATTAAATAAACATACTACATGCATTATTCACAAACACATGAGTCACAAACAATTCACACACTTGCATGTACATGCAATCACAGATACAAGTTCACATTTATGTGCATTATTCACAATGTACACAACTCACATGCATGCAAACAAATTACAACATGTTCGTATAAGTAACTGTATTATTTAAAGGGCCCCTATTATGCTATTTTAAAGTTTCCTAATGTTGTTGTGGACTCTCCTACAACAGGTTTACATGCATCAAAGGTAAAAAAAACCTGTTTAATGTCCTCAGGATATACATTTGCACATCACCACATTTTCAATGATTCTCAAACGACTCGTCAGATGAATCAATTTCTCTAAATCCCTCCTTTCCGTGATATACTCTGCTCCGATTGGCCAGACAGCTCAGTCTGTTGTGATTGGTTTACGAGTGTGCGCGTCAAAAACAAAAACGCCCATTGCCATAACGTCAGCGGTCCTGAGGCTTCCTACACCGTGAACTAAACACAGTAATGAACGATGACGTCGATTTGACCATATCAATGCGAGCGCGAGTCCGATGATGAAACATTGGAAGAACTAGTTATTGAACCCGAACCTCCATCAGGACGACTCGAGCAGGACTCAGTGTTTCTCAGTGATACGCTACTCAGTTTGAGGTACATTATATGAGATGTTGCAACTGTAATTCCTCAGCATCAGCATTAACAAGTGCATGTCCATCAACAAACCCATTATTTTACTTGTACTAATTTATTTACCGAGTATTTTTGTAATATATTGCGGTGAACACGTGGGAACTGTATCAATAACAGTGCATGTATGCAATGTATACATTTGCCGAGCTCTAGCGTGAATGATCTGGTGTAACATAAACGTTGTTAAAACAAATATTTCCTCATAGTAGTGAGAATGACAGACAATCTGCATTAATAGGCACAGTTTTATGTAATAGTGGCCCACAGCTGATTAGCAGAAGTATTTCAGTAAGACAGTGATAACGTGAGTTAGCCAGTTAGCAGGAGACCTACACAATATAAAACTCAAAACTAAGTATTTTGAACACCATCTTTCAAGAGCAAGCGGTTTGCTAATCCTGCATTAAACTTCGAGATTTGAGAAGCAGTCGTCAGTGAAATAAAGGGAACACAGCAATAGTTTAGGATTATACTGCTGTGATACCGTGGTAAAGATGAACTTTATCCACTGATTCTTCACATGCTCTTCCTTGGGCAGTGAAAACGGTCTTTACCTTCACATTATAGAGCACAGCGTCTCCTGGACATGATGTTGTCCAGTATCACAGGGATCAGCTGCAGTGTTTGAGGTTCGAGTTTTCCCTGGTGTCTGCGCGTGCTATAAGTGGGCGGGCAATATGCTAATGTTTCGTCTTGATGTCACAACGAAACGGTTATGACTCGTTTGAAAAACGATTCATTTAATTGACTCTTACTTCTGAAAGACAATAACTTTATATACGGTGCACTTTCAGATTTAAAACTTTGCAGGATTATTTCATCCACTGAGAGCTGTGTTACACACTACATGAAAGGTCATTTTCAAAAATCCGTAATTGGGGAACTTTAAAGGATTTCTAAATATTTTAATTGGAAAACAAGACTAATTTAAAACTCATCAAGATGTGATCTTTTAAAAAAATTTGTAAACAACAAGGCAAAGTGAGCAACATGTATAAAGAAATCTGGAAGTACTTCAACACTGTAGAACATCTTTCAACCAAAGTCAAGTCACGAATTCAACACCACCGTCTCATAAAGTCACTGTACAGTGCAGGACTGAGAACGAGAGGAAAGACTTCTTCTTGCTTTCATTCTGTCCTTGATGCTCTTCTGTGTTGTTTAATTAAAACAGTGAGGGCACGAACCCCCAACAGACGTCACATGATCACACTGACATCACATGATCACATCACATGATCACACTGACATCACATGATCACATCACATGATCAAACTGACATCACATGATCACACCGACATCATTAAACCTGCGGTGTGTTTGCGCCACTGAAGCTCTCCGTCGCTGGCCTATTTATATCTGTTTAAAGTGTATTATTACAGTAGATACACATACAGTCAAACCAAAAATTATTCAGACACCAGGGGCACGTTCAAGTTCAAAACGGTGCGCAACGTTTTGCTACGGTTTCCGGGTTGAACGTGATGTTTCCTGGAAGCGGCGTGCACCGGTGTGCAACAGGGTTTGAGATACGTTTTCTCTTGTTTGGTGGGTGTGTCAGAACTGCAGTCCAATCAGCAGCAACATGTATATAAAGCACGCGGTATTAAAGTGAACTCGCACAATGGGTTCAAGGAAAGTAATTTACAAATGTGTTGGATGCAGCTCGGTATACGCAACAACTGAGGATATTAGAAGACATGTTTGTCGTAAGTTTTATTGTAAAAATATAGGATATCAACATAATGATGTAGTTGTTTATATTTTTAGCTTCATTGCAAGTGTATGACATTTGGTATAGAAATAAACAATGGTAAGCATGCTTTTCCTAAAAATGAGAAAGAAAATACAGTATGTGAGGCTAAATAGACGTGTTTTAGCCTGAATTAGGTAAGATGTGTGCTTCAGTTTCAGCAATCCCTTCACTCGATTGGGATGTTCTCTTTTGTTCTGGGCGGCAAGTGCAGTAACTGTAACATCGGGCATATTTTGTAGTATTAAACACATATTTATACCGACTTCATCAGGCTCCGAAAATTCTTCACAAAGAACACAAAGAATGGCCTTCTCAGCTGCCGTAGTTGCAACTCATCAGAACAGTGTGTTCAACGCATCACCGTTTCTGTTTAAAAACGTTGTGCAACGTTTTGTCCGGGCTGAACGCAGCCCAGATATAATTGTTGATATTTTTTTACTAGTGTGATCAGGACACTATAGTTCATTTCTGTAAGTGAGGAGAGCAGAATAAAGTAAACTGTGACACATTACACCCAATAACTCTTCATACAGAGACTACCAGTGACATTTGAGACCATAAATGATTCAGACACTTTGACCTGATCATGTTTTGCTGAAGTGTTTTGTCTTTAATTGCTAATGCTCTTTTTACACACAGACTGAACAAAATGAAGCATTGCTTGGTCACTGGTTGAGCTAAACTGGTATTATCTAATTGTGTAGTTAAATTTAACAGCTGACAGATATTCAACATAATTCATGTGTGAGACAGTCTAACAGAAGGACGGACAAAACCAGTCAAATATCAACTGAGTTCTGCTATTATTTTAGTACCATTTTCTAAACTATAGCGAATAAACTGTGATGATGTGAGAAATGTTGAAGCTGTCTGATATACATGTGTGTTTGACTCTTGATCTGAAGTTCAGGAGGAGCTTGTACATTTAGACCTGTCAATCATATTTCAAAGATATTGTAGTCAAACCCAGCTTTCACACGAGGAGCAGCACTGACTGTGATAGTGTTCCTCAAACACAGGCTGTGTCAGTGGGAATGATGTGGATTTCATCAGTTCAGTGTTTTGATGAGTCCAGGAGGGATTTATGGTATTTGTTGCTCATTAGAAGGTCATTCTGCTGTCAGCCGTTGCTCACCGACAAACATTTCATTCCCG
>NC_138724.1:30321344-30358844 GCF_965113295.1 Leuciscus leuciscus
TTGGTTACCTATAAAGTTCCGTATTAATTACAAGGTATTGCTACTGACCTATAAAGCCCTAAACGGCTTAGCTCCAGTCTATTTAACGGATCTTCTATCGCCCTATAATCCATCGCGCTCTTTAAGATCACTAAATTCAAGGCTTTTGGTCATACCTAGGATATCCAGAACCACCAAAGGAGGGAGAGCATTTTCACATTTGGCTCCAAAACTCTGGAATAGTCTTCCTGATACTGTTCGTTGCTCAGACTCGCTCTCCCAGTTTAAAACTAGATTAAAGTCGCATCTCTTCAGCCAGGCATTCATATAATCCTACAGTTCAAACTACAATCCGGCCTCTAGCTCATAAATGCCAGAGGAGAACTGGCCCCCGACTGAGCCTGGGTTCTCCCAAGGTTTTTTTTTCTCCATTAGGTCACCTGATGGAGTTTTAGGACACCATTAGGTCACCTGATGGAGTTTTAGGACACCATTAGGTCACCTGGTGGAGTTTTAGGACACCATTAGGTCACTTGATGGAGTTTTTCGGTTCCTTGCCACTGTTGCCTTTGGCTTGCTCAGTTGGGGATATTTTGGGGATATTTAATTTAATTTTATCAATCAATAAATTCCTCTTGAAACAAACTTTGTTGTATTATTTAAATTTAATACTGTGAAGCTGCTTTGATACAATCTGTATTGTGAAAAGCGCTATACAAATAAACTTGACTTGACTTGACTTGACTTGACACACACACACTCACACACACTCAGACACACACTCGCACACAAGCACAGTCACACACTCACTCGCACACACACAGTCACACTCTCACACTCACACAGTCACGTACACGTACACACACAGACACACACTCGCACACACACACTCACACACACTCAGACACACACTCGCACACAAGCACAGTCACACACTCACTCGCACACACACAGTCACACTCTCACACTCACACAGTCACGTACACGTACACACACAGACACACACTCGCACACACACACACACTCTCTCACACACACACACACACACGTCGTGTGGATGCGACAGGTTCGTCCTCTATGAGAAGATCTTCCTTGTGTCCCTCTGTATATTTTCACCTGTTCTCTCTCTCTCTCTCTCTCTCTCTCTCTCTCTCTCTCGCTGTCTCTCTCTCTCTCTCATTGACATGCATCAGTTTTATTGCGTTGTTCTTGAGCGGTCGAGTAAAACAGGATTACCTGCAACACAGACATTAAACCACCAGCCGTTAGCCTGTGAAACTCAAGATCAGTGCTGGTGACTCTACACTGGAAAAAACTCTTCAAAAGATGTAAAATGTGCTCCAATAATCATTTTTTACAGTCTAGTTTTATTCTGAACTGTAGTTTGTCACTTGATGTGTACAAGCCTCTCTTTTAAAATAGTAGTTAACTGCAATACAAAGACTATATTAAAGCCATTAAAGGGAAAAAACATTCTTAAATGAAAAAAAACACTTATTAAATAAAAAACTGATGAAAAAACGTTAAGAACAGCCTTGTTAAACTAAATATTATTTTGTACATAAGAAACTAAAAAGTCTCAAATGAAACTCAAATGTATCGATGAACATATTATTTAAAAAAATCTGTCCAAATGAACTGATTCCTAAAAATGAATCAGACTTCCTAATGCTTCATTCGTGATTTTAGAAGAACATCTTTGATTCTTCCATCAATCTGCCAGAAAATACAAGAAATTATATTTGAAAATATAAAAGAATCAATCAGAGAACATAATGTTTTTCTTTTACGCAATAAATTGCCTGTTATACTGCGTATATTTATAAACCTGACATCTATTCAGATATAAATAGCACAATAAAAAACACAAGCATCCCACACTGATTCCCCACACTCAACTCCAGCTCTTTCTTGTCTTTTTTTCTTTCTTTTCTTCACTGAACGGCCAGACGGCTTTTCAGTTTCAAAGGCAGTCTGTTCTGCAAACTGCAATCGCTTCTGCTCGAGAGAACGAGAGCCATTTCAGCATTCTGCAGAAAACACACGCATCTGTGAAAGAGATTCGCTCATCTATTCTCCACTCGTCTCTGCTGGTGTGAGCGCAGGAGAATAGAGGAGTGTGTGTGTGTGTGTGTGTGTGTGTGTGTGTGTGTGTGTGTGTGTGTGTGTGACACGGCTTTTCAACCAGGGGGAAAACTGCAGACAGAGTTTTGGGTTGATGGACAAAACTTTCCATTTACAGTCAGATTCACTGTAATGTTCCTGAAAGTTTAGGATGCAACCAAATGTCAAATCTTCAAAAATAATAAATAATCGTCCCGAACCGTTTACGACAATTGTTTTTTAAAATATAATTTATAAAACATTATACTTGATAAAACTTTTTTAAACTATTGTTAAAATGTTAAAATAGTTATAATATAATATAATACTATAAAATTGTTAATTATTAATATGATATAATAATATAAAATTCATAATAAAAAGTAAATAAATAAGTAATAATAATATTAATGTATTATAAATACTAATATATTAATATATACTATTATACATAATAGAATATTTAAATAATATATTTTAATGTTTTATTAAAATGTTAAAATAGTAATAATATAATTGTTTGTTGTTGTTGGCATCCGTCTGTCTCTGGAGACAATGGAATATGCGTCAAAGAGTCTCTTTGGTTGGTATGCAGCGCCTGCTGTGACTGTACAGTCCAATTTTGGAGCGGCAGGCTCTGCTGCAGTTGCTGCAGGTGTAGTATGTGCCTGGGTCTGGATCTGTTGGTGCTATATCTGCGGATACAACCCTCTGTCTGCGCTTTCTCCGCTCTTCCCACTCGTCCTCTTTTTTCTTCTCCGAAACTTTGATGCCTGCTTCGACAACCTGCCTCCACCTGCAGTGATCTGCAGCTGCTGCTTCCCAGACTGCTGGATTGATGTTGCCTACCTTCAAGTCTCGTTTACAAACGTCTTTGTAGCGAAGAACAGGCCTTCCTGCTGGTCTGGAGCCCGTAGCAAGCTCGCTGTAGAGTAGATCTTTGGGTATACGACCATCCTGCATGCGACTGACATGGCCTTGGCAGCGCAGCCGTTTCTGGGAGAGTAATGCAAACATGCTTGGTATTCCCGCCTTGGCCAGAACGTCCTTGTTTGGGACACATTCTTGCCAGGTGATGCCCAGGATTTTCCTGAGGCAGTGCAGGTGGAATGAGTTGAGTCTGCGTTCTTGCCGGGAGTACAGGATCCATGCTTCACTACTGTATAGTAGAGTACTGAGCACGCAAGCTTGATACACCCTCATCTTGGTATGGGTTGTCAGCATGGAATTATCCCAAGCTCTCTTTGCTAGACAGGCCATAGCTGCTGCTGCCTTACCAATCCGAGTATTTAGCTCGGCATCCATGGAGAGGGTTGCTGGAAATGGTAGAGCCAAGGTAGGTAAAGTTATCTACCACTTCGAGGGTGTAGTCAGCAATGGAGATATTCGGGATGCTGCTAACATCTTGGCCCATTATGGTCTTTTTGAGACTGATGGTGAGGCCAAAATCTCTGCAGGCATCCGCAAAACGGTTGATAAGTTGTTGTAGAACTTGTTTGGAGTGTGCAGTCAAGGCAGCGTCATCTGCGTAAAGCATCTCCCGTATCAGAACCTTTCGCACCTTGGCGTGCTGTGTTTAACAGGTTTCCATCGGTTCGAGTGTGGAGGTATATGCCTTTTTCTGATTTACTAAAGGCGTGGGTCAGCAGCAAGGAAAAGAAGATGCCGAAGAGCGCTGGAGCGAGTACGCAGCCCTGCTTCACTCCACCTCTGATAGGGAATGGGTCTGAGGAAGAGCCATCGTACTGGACAATGCCTTGCATATCATCATGAAAAGAGATGATAATCCTCAAAAGCTTGTGGGGGCATCCTATCCTTTGCAGTAGGGTGAAGAGGCTTTTCCGGCTGACCAGATCGAACGCCTTAGTCAAGTCGATAAAGGCGATGAACAATGGAGCACTCTGCTCGCGACATTTCTCTTGCCTCAATGAGAAGATCATGTCAACTGTTGACCTCCCTGCTCTGAATCCACACTGAGCTTCAGTATATATGCACTCTGCTGGTGCCTGTAACCTGACTAATACTACCCGGGCAAAGGCTTTCCCAACTATACTGAGAAGTGATATTCCACGATAGTTGTTACAGTCACTACGGTCTCCTTTGTTTTTATAGAGAGTGATGATGGTGGCGTCACGCATGTCCTGGGGCACTGTTCCTTCCCAGCACTGCAACAAGAGCTCATGCAAATGGTGAAGAAGAATGGTCTTCTTCCCAGCCTTGATGACCTCTGGAGGAATACCATCGCTGCCTGGTGCTTTGTGGCAATTTCTGAGGGCCTCTGTGATGGAGGCAGCGAATCGCTCACACAAATCTGGGATTGTTGTCCTTGCTGTATTGATGCGTGGGCGTCGTTTCTACTTTGATCGGTGGATCCGCTTCGGTTGAAGGCGCACCTTGCTGCAAACCAGTGAATGGTCGGTGTCACAGTCAGCGCTGTGATAGCAGCGTGTAATGAGAACACAGTTCAGTGAGGCTCTTCTGGTGATAATGAGGTCCAGCTGATGCCAGTGATGGGATCTTGGGTGTCGCCAGGATACTCTATGGTTGGGCTTGGTGGAGAAGAATGTGTTAGTTATGCAGAGGTCGTGGTAGGAGCATAGCTCAAGCAGTCTCTGTCCGTTTTCATTCATTCTGCCAATGCCGAAATGACCAATACTGCAGGGCCAGGAATCACAGTCATTTCCCACCCGAGCGTTGAAGTCCCCAAGCACGTACAGTTGTTCGATGGGGGAAATTCCTTTAATGATGGTCAAGAGTTCCTCGTAGAATTCTTCCTTGGCCTCGGCTGGGGAGCTGAGTGTAGGAGCATAGACGCTCAGGATGTTCACTAGGCCTGTGGAGGTTGAGAGGCAAAGGGAGAGGATACGGGCTGTACCTTTTGCTGGCGGTTCGACTGACGATAGCAGAGAGTTTCTGAATGCAAATCCAGCACCATGCAGTCTTGGTTCGTCTGGTTCCTTTCCCTGCCAGAAGAAAGTGTACTCCTGTTCCCTGATGCTGCCATTTAAGGGGAGTCTGGTCTCCTGTAGTGCAGCGATGTCAATGTCCAGCCTCAAGAGCTCACGATTGATGATTGCTGTTTTTTCTGAAGTCATCAACCTGATCAAGGTCTATGGAAAAGCCAGGGCACATAGTCCTGACATTCCAGCATGCTAGTCGCAAGATTGGTGGTTTATGATTTTTTTTTTCTTTGCCTGGTGCGATGAAGCAGGCAGACTGTGGTGGGTCAGCACCTTACTGGCTGGGGTAGGATTTCAATGATCCCTCCCACCGTCGGACACAACCCGTAGCGTTTGAGCGTACACCAATTTACTCTGGACTTATCACTCGTAACTGCTGCCTCCCGTGTTGTTTTTTATCACTGCGAGCAGCGATACTGGAGTGGCCTCTCCAGGACGCATAGCCTGGGCACGGTGTATGGAGATCCTGGGCTGCCCATTCGTCAGAATCCCCCTCTCGGCCTCGCTAGTGGGGTCCAAAGGAGTGCGAAGCATGACATTTGGCACCTGGCTTGGCTGCAGGAGTTGCCGGAAAGGTGACAAATAGTCATTCTTGCCGCCTAAGGGGCTCCACTCCAGATTTCTGTCGGGTTTACTCCTTAGCCTTTACTCCTCCCGGAGATATCCACAAGGCAGTGGAGCCATTGTCTGATGGCTGTAAAGCTATTTAACCCATAGCTGGGGGTCTGTTGTGAACCGCTCTTAGTCTGACCCGTCACCCAGGACCTGTTTGCCATGGGAGACCCTACCAGGGGCATATAGCCCCGGACAACATAGCTCCTAGGATCGTTCGGGTACTCAAACCCCTCCACCACGGTAAGGTGGCAGCTCAAGGAGGGGCAAAATTGATATTATTTATATGATATAATATAAAATTCATTATAAAAAGTAAAAAAAATAAAAAATAATAATATTAATGTCTTAATGTATTATAAATACTAATATATTAATATATACTATTATACATAATGGAATATTTAAATAATATATTTTAGTGTTTTATTGAAATCTAATCTATATAATATTAAATATTATTCATGAAACATTTGTTAAAATATTACAATATAAAAACACATATAAATATATAAATATATTATAATAATGTATTACAAATCATATATTAATTTGTAATATTATACATATTAAATAAATAATATATAATTTTTTTAATAAAATCTAATCTATTTAACAATATTATAAATAAAATATTGTTAAAATATTACAGTATAAAAGCACATATAAATTAAAATAAAATATATAATAATTCTAATAACAAAATGAATCAACAAAAAATACAAGATCTAAAATATATAACAGAAAAAACAAATAAGAAACTTAATATGTGCAAATTTATAATTATATAATATTAAATTATATTACATACATACATAATATAGTAAATAATATTATATAAAACTATAATATTATAAAAACAAAAACAATATAATCTTAATCCCTAAACATATAAACTCACAACAAAGGACATTTACATGCATTTATGAATCTTTCATCACCTTCAATAGAGAAACCAAACAATGCCATTCGCCCTTCACTGTCATTGTTCTGACTCAATTAAACATTGCTAATAATCACTAATAAAGACACAAATCAATATTGACGTGTGTTTAAAGCATATAGACTATTCTACAAGACTCAATGACAAAACAACCAGAATTTCATTGTTCAACGAGTTTCCCTTTATCCATCTCTGATATTACTCATCTTCACCGCCAACACAAAAATAATCAGAGGATGGGTCACGTTTAATATCAGTTTCACATAATTATCCTTCAATCTGGTCTCTGAAAACTCCCAGAAACCCCGTCAACCTCCCAGTGATCACCTGACTGCAGTGAGGTTGCGCTGTGATTGGCCGCTGATGACTCCATGTGTAAAGAATCATTTTCATAATGATCAGCTTTAATCAGAACAGAGTTTCATCTCTTCTGTGAGTGTTTAATCATTGAGAAAATCTTCCCCGCGTCTCTTTCTCCATGACCGTCTGAGTAATAATCGCTTTAATGTCGCCCACTGCCGTCTAATTTAATATAATTTGACTCATTATGTCTGAATTGCGAAAGCCATTTGTCTGAAGATGGGATTGGATTCAGATGCTGGTGTCTGTGGGTGAATGAAAACATGTCCTGGTCATATTTCACCCCAGAATCATAAGAAAACAAAACAATAATGATTTTGTATAAAAGAAAATAAAGCCTATTTTTAGGACCATTATGATTTGTGCCCGCGTTCTCCACCACTTTTCCCATTTACTTACTCATTTCTCTCACTGATGATTCTCATTAGATTCTCATTACTATAATAGTCATTTCTTAGATATATTACAGTTAAAACTACTGTAATTTTCTTAAATTAAAATGAGCTTAAAAGCAGTAAAACAAATGTTGCCATGATGGTAGTTAAAAAAAATATATATATATATATATAAAATTGTTTATTATATATTATACACAATTAGAAGTTATATAAATAAAATTATTGAATGTTTTATAAAAATAATTGCCCATTTTTAAATTGGTAAACACATTTCAGTTTTGAAAAAAATATAGGATTTATATATATAAAATTAGAATTTAATGTTATTAATATAATTTAATTAACTATTTAAATGACTAATTTGGTGCATTTTACATAGACAACTCTGTTGTACAACTGATTGCAACATAGTTTGATGTGACATTAACATTTACATTCATTCATACATTTATATTACATACAGGTAGATTTTATATAGTAATATAATTTAATTAACTATTTAAATGTCTAATTTGGGACGTTTTTCATAAACAGCAGCTCTTTGTTGTGACTTACAACTGATTCCAATAGAGTTTAATGTTACATCAACATTTGCGCATTTATGCTTATCAAGTGACTTACACTGCATACAGTTAGTGTTAAAATGCATGCATTTTAAATGTGACTATTTTTAGTTGCCGTGTAATGCTGTCCTGCATTACAATTTGGCAGAATGTTGCAGACACATGCATTAAAATGCTGTCCATGTAGGCAGTGCACGAGATAATGACCCGTGTGTGTGTGTGTGTGTGTGTGTGTGTGTGTTCAGATATCGACGAGTGCTCGGAGGGTTTGGTGCAGTGTGACACACACGCCACCTGTGTGAATTTACCTGGTTGGTATCACTGCGAGTGCCGAGAGGGTTACCATGATAACGAGGTTTTCACTGCAAATGGAGAGTCCTGTAAAGGTACAGTCCAAACACACACACATACACACAGTTCTCAAACACTGTGTATGTTTAACACACTCTCACCTCCTCCGACAGATATCAACGAGTGTCGGACGGGTCGCAGCACCTGCGCCAACGACACCGTGTGCTTCAACCTGGACGGCGGATACGACTGCCGCTGTCCACACGGGCACAACTGCACCGGCGACTGCATCCACGACACCAAGGTCAAGCACAACGGGCAGATCTGGGTCCTGGACAATGACAGATGCTCTGTTTGCTCGTGTCAGGTCAGTGAGAGTGATGCATTATGGGTAAGCTGTCATCTTTGAGGTCATGGTGAAGGTCCTGTGAAAGCCATTAGGTTTAACTGGACAGAGCGTCACGATAAATCACTAGGGCTTCACTGTGTCATCCTGAGATGTGAAGGGCAGATGCATAAGGTCACATGATCAAAAGAACAGGCTTTAAAATTAAATACATACATGACCTAATGGGTCCCACTTACTATTAAGTGGCTTTAACTACTATGTACTAACATTGAAATTAATAATTTGATACAATGGACTTATTGTGTACATACATGTTTTTACATTATACTTATATTTAGAAAATACCTGCATGTAATTACAGCTGTAATTAATTTATGTAATTACATTTGTAATTACACAGTTGATCCTTCACATACACCTTAACCCACCCTTAAACCTCACCAGTGCCTAACCGTACCTGTATCACACCTCAAGAGCAGCAAAAGTGTTTTACTATACAACATGAACACAATAAGTACATAGTACTTAAAGCCACTTAATATATATAATATATAAAATCATAAAAATAGATAAAATTACTTTTGAAAAATATATATTTCTGTTCAATTTCCTGGTAATTTTCACTTGATACATGCAAGGATTCCTGAAAATAACTTTTTATATAAAATAAAATCAGATCACAGTGATCTGTGAAAAATGAAGAAAAGTATTTCCAATCAATTTTTATATTATTATTTTAATATTTCCTGTTTATTTTAAGTTTTAAGTTTTTGTAATTGTGTTGTGTTTTTGTCATTTTTATTAGTTTTTTAAAAAGACTAGTTTTATTTTTATTTCAGTTTTATTTGAGTTATTCTAGCACATCAAGTCAAACTGAATGAAAATCATAAAAGAATATTATGATTTTTTTATTTATAATTTTTTTATTTCAGTTAATGTTTATTTTATTTCAAGTAACAAAAATGTTTTAGCTTGGTTTTAGCTTTAGATAACTATAACAAGACAGTACAACAAATATTACAACAATCTGTAAAGATTGAATTGTAATTCTTTATAAAAATAATTGTTAAATATAATATAATAATAATATTGTATATAATATCATTATAATGTTATATATAAAGTATTTTATCAGTATTATAACAAAATACTTATTTTAAATTCTGTGGTAATTTTCACATGATACAAGTAAAGATACCAGAAAATAACTAAAGAAAATACGAGTTTAATTCACCTAGACTCAACTATGGTGAATTTTTTTTCTTGAATAAATAAATGGCAACATACTTAGTTATGTTAGATTATGATTTTTTTAGCCTCAGTTTTGTGCTGCTGTTTTGATTGGAAGCGCTTGAGGAGTCACATTTTCATTTAAGCGATTGACCTCCATCAATTTGGCTGGTCACAGTCGGTAATTAAGTATTTAATTGAAATGTTTTCTTGCATCTGGAGGAGGCGACGAGCACGATGGCTTTTCAGATATTAAATAATCAATCTACCAATTATCACGCTCATGGTGAAGGACAGAGTGAGCGAATCAGTCTTAATCAGCCGAAAGCGTTTAATTGACGTGGAAGAGGGAGAGCTGTCATTCAGAATTAGATTCTGTCCGCTCGACTGAACATGAGACTTTCTCTGCTCCGTGTCACAGAGTTATCAAGGGTATTTGCTTTACCCGCTTCGGCTTCTTCAAAAACTCTTCTGAAGTCATATGATGCTGACGCTTGAGCGGTAAATTCTCTGTTTACTGTTCATCTATGCTTTCATAACAAGCTCCTGTTGTTACAAAACACACTTAGATTTAATATTATAGATTTAACACTTATAGATTTAATATCACACGTTGAGAGGTCACATGATCACAAGAACAGGCTTTGAAAAGTTTATCAACAGCATTTGTGGCATAATGTCTATTAAAACATCAATCTATTAAAAAACATTGTAAATAGTGCAGCTGCAGTAAGATTAACTAAAGGCAGTACAACAAATATTACAATGATGTGTAAGTATAAGGAAAAACATTCAAATAAATATATACATTTAATAAAAACTATACAGTATATATATATACTACAATGTTATAATGTGTAAATATATAAAAAAACATTAAATATATACATCAAATATTTTTTTATAAAAATAATTGTAACATTTTTACATGTGTGATCATATATATATCAAAATCTTTTTTAAAAACTTATTTCTAAATATGTACTTACATATCAATATGCAAGGATACACGAAAATAACTTTACATTAAATAAAATCGGCTATAAAATTCGCCTAGAAAAGTATTTCCAATCCACTGTTGTAAAATCCCTATATCACACGGCCTAGTGTCTTATTTATTGAATATATTTGCAAATCTATGTTGAACATATTTGGTTAACCATTCATTAATTAAAAAAATTAAAAAAGTGTAGTTACAGTAAGACAAAGCAGTGTTATTTTAGCATCTAAAATTTGTATTTTAATGTTGGAGTAATTTTGTGTTGTTTTTAAAATATGGAATAATTAAAATTTTTGTTATTTTAGTACACAATAAAAAAATGTAGGCCTAGAGTTGATCTCTGCTTTCAGAAGCTCTTTTTGCTGGAATGGCTGTGGTTTTCCTGACGCGTGTGTTTCACCTGTCTCCTGCAGTCGGGTCGGGTCATGTGCAGACGGATGGTGTGCGATTGTGACAATCCCACGCTGGATCTGTTCTGCTGTCCGGAGTGCGACCCGCGCCTGACGTCCCAGTGTCTCCATCAGAACGGACTGCTGACGTACTCCAGTGGAGACACCTGGATCGAGAGCTGCCAGCGCTGCCAGTGTCTGGTGAGAAGCACAGCACACACTTACACTCTACCACAGGGATGTGATGGAAACAAAGAGTGCGTCCCAATTCACATACTTATGCACTATTCTATGCCGTTTTGTAGTATAAATAGTGTGCGTAGTGAAAATTAGAAAAAGAATAGTGTTCACTGAAAATTACAAATAAAAGAAGGGCACTTTAAATACTTGGATGATGCACTTAATTAACCGAAAAAACTAAATGTGGAATGTTGGACACTTCATGCACTCGACTGACACAGATTTCCTTATAAGGGAGTGGGCGGGGCTTTCAGACTCTGATTTCCTTATGAGGGAGTGGGAGGGGCTTTCAGACTCTGATTTCCTTATGAGGGAGTGGGCGGGGCTTTCAGACTCTGATTTCCTTATGAGGGAGTGGGCGGGGCTTTCAGACTCTGATTTCCTTATGAGGGAGTGGGCGGGGCTTTCAGACTCTGATTTCCTTATGAGGGAGTGGGCGGGGCTTTCAGACTCTGATTTCCTTATGAGGGAGTGGGCGGGGCTTTCAGACTCTGATTTCCTTATGAGGGAGTGGGCGGGGCTTTCAGACTCTGATTTCCTATGAGGGAGTGGGCGGGGCTTTCAGACTCTGATTTCCTTATGAGGGAGTGGGAGGGGCTTTCAGACTTATTTCCTATGAGGGAGTGGGCGGGGCTTTCAGACTGGTGATTTCCTTATGAGGGAGTGGGAGGGGCTTTCAGACTCTGATTTCCTATGAGAGAGTGGGAGGGGCTTTCAGACTCTGGTGATTTCCTTATAAGGGAGTGGGCGGGGCTTTCGGACTCTGATTATTTCCTTATAAGGGAGTGGGAGGGGCTTTCAGACTGATTTCCTTATGAGGGAGTGGGAGGGGCTTTCAGACTCTGATTTCCTTATAAGGGAGTGGGAGGGACTTTCAGACTCTGATTTCCTATGAGGGAGTGGGAGGGGCTTTCAGACTCTGATTTCCTGTAAGGGAGTGGGAGGGGCTTTCAGACTCTGATTTCCTTATGAGGGAGTGGGAGGGGCTTTCAGACTCTGATTTCCTATGAGGGAGTGGGCGGGGCTTTCAGACTCTGATTTCCTTATGAGGGAGTGGGCGGGGCTTTCAGACTCTGATTTCCTTATGAGGGAGTGGGAGGGGCTTTCAGACTCTGATTTCCTATGAGGGAGTGGGCGGGGCTTTCAGACTCTGATTTCCTTATGAGGGAGTGGGCGGGGCTTTCAGACTCTGATTTCCTATGAGGGAGTGGGAGGGGCTTTCAGACTCTGATTTCCTGTAAGGGAGTGGGAGGGGCTTTCAGACTCTGATTTCCTTATGAGGGAGTGGGAGGGGCTTTCAGACTCTGATTTCCTATGAGGGAGTGGGCGGGGCTTTCAGACTCTGATTTCCTTATGAGGGAGTGGGCGGGGCTTTCAGACTCTGATTTCCTAATGAGGGAGTGGGAGGGGCTTTCTGACTCTGATTTCCTATGAGGGAGTGGGCGGGGCTTTCAGACTCTGATTTCCTCTGAGGGAGTGGGCGGGGCTTTCAGACTGATTTCCTATGAGGGAGTGGGCGGGGCTTTCAGACTGGTGATTTCCTTATGAGGGAGTGGGAGGGGCTTTCAGACTCTGATTTCCTATGAGGGAGTGGGAGGGGCTTTCAGACTCTGATTTCCTATGAGGGAGTGGGAGGGGCTTTCAGACTCTGGTGATTTCCTTATAAGGGAGTGGGCGGGGCTTTCGGACTCTGATGATTTCCTTATAAGGGAGTGGGAGGGGCTTTCAGACTGATTTCCTTATGAGGGAGTGGGAGGGGCTTTCAGACTCTGATTTCCTTATAAGGGAGTGGGAGGGACTTTCAGACTCTGATTTCCTATGAGGGAGTGGGAGGGGCTTTCAGACTCTGATTTCCTATGAGGGATTGGGAGGGGCTTTCAGACTCTGATTTCCTATGAGGGAGTGGGAGGGGCTTTTTAGACTCTGGTGATTTCCTTATAAGGGAGTGGGCGGGGCTTTCAGACTCTGACGATTTCCTTATAAGGCAGTGGGAGGGGCTTTCAGACTCATTTCCTTATGAGGGAGTGGGAGGGGCTTTCAGACTCTGATTTCCTTATAAGGGAGTGGGAGGGGCTTTCAGACTCTGATTTCCTATGAGGGAGTGGGTGGGGCTTTCAGACTCTGATAATTTACTTATAAAGCAGTGGAAGGGGCTTTCTCATTAACTTTATTACCCTGAAATAGTCATTAGCTGTGTTTTTATCCAAAGTTGCGAACTTAACATTGTAATACCGCATAAAACATTTGTGAATAAAGCAACATTTCCATCCCATGTGTCCAAGAGAACAAAATCGTCACTTCCTGGGAAACTAGCACAAAAAATGTACGTTTCTGCAATCGGGCTTTTCCCTTTTTCACAGTAAACTCTGTCATGTTCTATTGCGTTCGGATGCTGGTGTTTGGGAATGGGAACACACTCGTGTGAGACGCTTCTGGAGGGAATTAAACCAAATATTTCCAGATCACACACTTTGACTCCGGCGTTTCAGAAACACCAAACCAACATTAGAGATGCTGCGACGCCATTGGTCCGCTGGTTACTCCAGTTATCCAATCACAGCCTCCGCTGAGGCAAAGTCACATGAGGTTTTGAGGAATTTTTTCGGATAATGAAATTATCCCCCTCAATTGAGTGTTTCCATCCAGTGTTTTATGCGATAAATCAAAATGTGAAGTGGATGGAAAGAGCTCATGTTGGCTTTAAAGCACTAAATGCAATAATAACTGTATATAGATCAAATTTGTGGTTGTAAAAACATCTATTTTCGGCCCCCGATGGAGAACATGAGTTAGCGGCTCCCAGGTAATTCGAGTTTGAGACCCCTAGTATCTTTCCAAACATCACAAACTCAACGATAATCAAAGAATAATAAATAAACGCAGCATGATGGATTCTGAGCTGCTCGTATGTGGTATGAATCTCGATGCTCCCTACCGAGTGTTCGAAACACCTCTCCTCCTCCAGCCATATGCTCCTCAAATGCTAATGTCATATTTGCATTCATGAGGGGGTTTTGTGGAAGAAAGCAGCTTGTTGTGACCCCCTCCTGCTCGACTCTTTTCCCACAAATCATCTGTGCGGTGGGCGGAGACGAGGCTCGTTGATCAAGCGTGCGCTCATTAACACTGGCTCTCATTAACACTGGCGCTCCGAGGGGCCGTTACAGCGACCGCTTCATTCTCCCAGACGCAAACACATGAAGAAGAAGCAGAGGAAAATACAGAGAGAAACATCAGGGACATTTACAGTAGGCATGGAAAATTATATTACATTTAAAAACAATTATTTAAAAAAAATGTTTTTAAATCTTTGAAATGCTGATGCTCATAACACCAGCAATAATAATAATAATAGTAATAAATAATAATAATAAATACATCATTAACTTATATTATTGAAAATATGACCTTAAAATAATTATTAAATTGGTTGATTTAGTTGCTATAATAAAAGATGTAAAAAGTAAAAATTATATACGTATATATATACAGTATATATATATATATATATATATATATATATATATATATATATATATATATATATATAAAAATGTGTGTGTGTTTTTGTTGTTGTTTTTTTGTACACAAAATAGGATGAAACATTTACATGGATTTATAAAATTATTTGTACACAATTATTGTTACAATTTTGATTTCCAGGCCTGAAAAAAAAAAAAATCACATAAATTATTAAAATCTTAGAAATGCCAATGCTTAATTCAGTTTATAATAATAATAATAATAATAATACTTATTATTGTTGTTATTATTATTATCCTATTTGTGTACAAAATTGTATATAAATCAATGTAAATTAAATATAGCAATTTTGCATGTTTTTTTAATAAAATAATTTTTAAACAAAACCATATAATGATGTAATAATGAGGTCATGTGACAACAGTATAGCATACTATAGTCTGAAATGTTCATCACTGTATAGTAAGCAGTATATAGAGCACAGTGTGTAACGCTCTGCCAACACAGGCTGATAAATATGCATCCTGGAAAATATATTACATTCCATGCAAGAAAAATGCAGATGCTGCAATAAACTCAGAGCTCTGGTCAATAGCTCGGGTAAACAGGTTTTACCCTTCCAGCGGTGATAAGCAGCCGGACCGCGTGAGATCAAAACACAATCAGAATTCGAGGGAAAGACTTCAAAAAGACTCATGCATCTCGCACGGCTGTCAGAGCGCCTCCTGTGTGTTAGCTCGGCTGAAATGAAAACGCTCGGCCAAATCTCTGCTCAGCCAGACCTGAAATATATGACCTGTATTTGAGGATGTATTGGGGAGTCAGTGCTTGGCTGTTATTGATAGCTGGTGAACCAACAGAGACCTGCGCTCAGAAATCCATGCAATATAGCAGAAATGATATTGTTTCCAGCCGCCGGATGAGTGTTTGACTGTTATTATTGTGGCGCTTCGGCGTGAGGAACGCTTTAAATGTCAACTCGATTACATCTCACTATCTAAAATTATTCTTACTTACGCACAATATTGCAAAGCACCTGCGCATGCATAAGCCGGCTTTTTTTTATCGAGCATCTCAATGTGAAGTTAACATTTTGGATCATTTATTAAAGACCCATGATATCAATATTGTAGTTTTGTGTTTTTCGCTCATGACATTTTTTTTTTGAAAACTAACTTTCAGCACATATATGCATTTATAATTTACAGTCTTTCTCATCAGGGAAAACAAACCCAAAATATTGAATGAAGATTACTAGATTTCATTATAGAGATAAGATACTGTATATTAGGTAAAACGACTCGAATGAAATGTTTTCATTTATATGGATTAATAAAATAATTTGGATTATAAGACAAAATAAAAATATTATTACTATATAATATTAATATCATCATCATGTTATTATTATTATTATTAGGAAATAAAGCATATTACAATTTTGATTTCTACACCTGGGAAAAAAAATTCACAGAAATGATTAAAAATGGCAAAATAATAATTATAATACGGTACCAATCAAAAGTTTGGGGTCTGTAAGATTTTTTTTTTAAGGATTTCATTCTTTATTCGAGGATTTGTTAAATTGATGCAAAGTGACAAGACATTTATAATGTTACAAAAGATTCCATTTCAAATAAATGCTGATCTTTTGAACTTTCTATTCATCAAAGAATCCTGAACAATAAAATGTATCAGTTTCCATAAAAACATGAAGTGTTTCCAACACTGATAATAATCATAAATGTTTCTTGATCATCAAATCATCATATTAGAGTGATTTGTGAAGGATCATGTGACACTGAAGACTGGAGTAATGATGCTGAACATTCAGCTTTGATCACAGGAATAAATTACACTTTACTATATATTCACATAGAAAACAGATGTTTTACATTATAATATAATATAAAAAATGTTACAGTATTTTTGATCAAATAAACGCAGCCTTGGTGAGCAGAAGAGACTCTTTCAGAAACATTAATAATCTTACCAACCATGTGCATGTAGGGTCTGAGCCCAGACCGTTGCTTCAGGTCCTTCACTGTCGTATTGTTGGTTCCTCTGGGTGTTTTCAGCAGGGTGAAGTATTGTTGGTTCCTCTGGGTGTTTTCAGCAGGGTGAAGTATTGTTGGTTTCTCTGGGTGTTTTCAGCAGGGTGAAGTATTGTTGGTTTCTCTGGGTGTTTTCAGCAGGGTGAAGTATTGTTGTTTTCTCTGGGTGTTTTCAGCAGGGTGAAGTATTGTTGGTTTCTCTGGTGTTTTCAGCAGGGTGAAGTATTGTTGGTTTCTCTGGGTGTTTTCAGCAGGGTGAAGTATTGATGGTTTCTCTGAGTGTTTTCAGCAGGGTGAAGTATTGTTGGTTTCTCTGGGTGTTTTCAGCAGGGTGAAGTATTGTTGGTTTCTCTGGGTGTTTTCAGCAGGGTGAAGTATTGTTGTTTTCTCTGGGTGTTTTCAGCAGGGTGAAGTATTGTTGGTTTCTCTGGTGTTTTCAGCAGGGTGAAGTATTGTTGGTTTCTCTGGTGTTTTCAGCAGGGTGAAGTATTGTTGGTTCCTCTGGGTGTTTTCAGCAGGGTGAAGTATTGTTGGTTTCTCTGGTGTTTTCAGCAGGGTGAAGTATTGTTGGTTTCTCTGGGTGTTTTCAGCAGGGTGAAGTATTGTTGGTTTCTCTGGTGTTTTCAGCAGGGTGAAGTATTGTTGGTTCCTCTGGGTGTTTTCAGCAGGGTGAAGTATTGTTGGTTTCTCTGGTGTTTTCAGCAGGGTGAAGTATTGTTGGTTCCTCTGGGTGTTTTCAGCAGGGTGAAGTATTGTTGGTTCCTCTGGGTGTTTTCAGCAGGGTGAAGTATTGTTGGTTTCTCTGGTGTTTTCAGCAGGGTGAAGTATTGTTGGTTTCTCTGGTGTTTTCAGAGGGTGAAGTATTGTTGGTTTCTCTGGTGTTTTCAGCTGGGTGAAGTATTGTTGGTTTCTCTGGTGTTTCCAGCAGGGTGAAGTATTGTTGGTTTCTCTGGTGTTTTCAGCTGGGTGAAGTATTGTTGGTTTCTCTGGTGTTTTCAGAGGGTGAAGTATTGTTGGTTTCTCTGGTGTTTCCAGCAGGGTGAAGTATTGTTGGTTTCTCTGGTGTTTTCTGGTGTTTTCAGCTGGGTGAAGTATTGTTGGTTTCGCTGAGTGTTTTCAGCAGGGTGAAGTATTGTTGGTTTCTCTGGTGTTTTCAGCAGGGTGAAGTATTGTTGGTTTCTCTGGTGTTTTCAGCAGGGTGAAGTATTGTTGGTTTCTCTGGTGTTTTCAGCAGGGTGAAGTATTGTTGGTTTCTCTGGTGTTTTCAGCAGGGTGAAGTATTGTTGGTTTCTCTGGTGTTTTCAGCAGGGTGAAGTATTGTTGGTTTCTCTGGTGTTTTCAGCTGGGTGAAGTATTGTTGGTTTCTCTGGTGTTTTCAGCAGGGTGAAGTATTGTTGGTTTCTCTGGTTCTCTGGTGTTTTCAGCAGGGTGAAGTATTGTTGGTTTCTCTGGTGTTTTCAGCAGGGTGAAGTATTGTTGGTTTCTCTGGTGTTTTCAGCAGGGTGAAGTATTGTTGGTTTCTCTGAGTGTTTTCAGCAGGGTGAAGTATTGTTGGTTTCTCTGGTGTTTTCAGCTGGGTGAAGTATTGTTGGTTTCTCTGGTGTTTTCAGCTGGGTGAAGTATTGTTGGTTTCTCTGGTGTTTTCAGCAGGGTGAAGTATTGTTGGTTTCTCTGGTGTTTTCAGCAGGGTGAAGTATTGTTGGTTTCTCTGGTGTTTTCAGCTGGGTGAAGTATTGTTGGTTTCTCTGGTGTTTTCAGCAGGGTGAAGTATTGTTGGTTTCTCTGGTGTTTTCAGCAGGGTGAAGTATTGTTGGTTTCTCTGGTGTTTTCAGCAGGGTGAAGTATTGTTGGTTTCTCTGGGTGTTTTCAGCTGGGTGAAGTATTGTTGGTTTCTCTGGTGTTTTCAGCAGGATGAAGTATTGTTGGTTTCTCTGGTGTTTTCAGCAGGGTGAAGTATTGTTGGTTTCTCTGAGTGTTTTCAACAGGGTGAAGTATTGTTGGTTTCTCTGGTGTTTTCAGAGGGTGAAGTATTGTTGGTTTCTCTGAGTGTTTTCAGCAGGGTGAAGTATTGTTGGTTTCTCTGAGTGTTTTCAGCAGGGTGAAGTATTGTTGGTTTCTCTGAGTGTTTTCAGCAGGGTGAAGTATTGTTGGTTTCTCTGGTGTTTTCAGAGGGTGAAGTATTGTTGGTTTCTCTGGTGTTTTCAGCAGGGTGAAGTATTGTTGGTTTCTCTGGTGTTTTCAGAGGGTGAAGTATTGTTGGTTTCTCTGGTGTTTTCAGCAGGGTGAAGTATTGTTGGTTCCTCTGGGTGTTTTCAGCAGGGTGAAGTATTGTTGGTTTCTCTGAGTGTTTTCAGCTGGGTGAAGTATTGTTGGTTTCTCTGAGTGTTTTCAGCAGGGTGAAGTATTGTTGGTTTCTCTGGTGTTTTCAGCAGGGTGAAGTATTGTTGGTTTCTCTGAGTGTTTTCAGCTGGGTGAAGTATTGTTGGTTTCTCTGAGTGTTTTCAGCAGGGTGAAGTATTGTTGGTTTCTCTGAGTGTTTTCAGCTGGGTGAAGTATTGTTGGTTTCTCTGAGTGTTTTCAGCAGGGTGAAGTATTGTTGGTTTCTCTGGGTGTTTTCAGCAGGGTGAAGTATTGTTGGTTTCTCTGGTGTTTTCAGCAGGGTGAAGTATTGTTGGTTTCTCTGAGTGTTTTCAGCTGGGTGAAGTATTGTTGGTTTCTCTGGTGTTTTCAGCAGGGTGAAGTATTGTTGGTTTCTCTGGTGTTTTCAGCTGGGTGAAGTATTGTTGGTTTCTCTGGTGTTTTCAGCTGGGTGAAGTATTGTTGGTTTCTCTGGTGTTTTCAGCAGGGTGAAGTATTGTTGGTTTCTCTGGTGTTTTCAGCAGGGTGAAGTATTGTTGGTTTCTCTGGGTGTTTTCAGCTGGGTGAAGTATTGTTGGTTTCTCTGGGTGTTTTCAGCAGGGTGAAGTATTGTTGGTTTCTCTGGGTGTTTTCAGCAGGGTGAAGTATTGTTGGTTTCTCTGGGTGTTTTCAGCAGGGTGAAGTATTGTTGGTTTCTCTGGGTGTTTTCAGCTGGGTGAAGTATTGTTGGTTTCTGGGTGTTTTCAGCAGGGTGAAGTATTGTTGGTTTCTCTGGGTGTTTTCAGCAGGGTGAAGTATTGTTGGTTTCTCTGGTGTTTTCAGCAGGGTGAAGTATTGTTGGTTTCTCTGGTGTTTTCAGCTGGGTGAAGTATTGTTGGTTTCTCTGTGTGTTTTCAGCAGGGTGAAGTATTGTTGGTTTCTCTGAGTGTTTTCAGCTGGGTGAAGTATTGTTGGTTTCTCTGGTGTTTTCAGCAGGGTGAAGTATTGTTGGTTTCTCTGGGTGTTTTCAGCAGGGTGAAGTATTGTTGGTTTCTCTGGTGTTTTCAGCAGGGTGAAGTATTGTTGGTTTCTCTGAGTGTTTTCAGCTGGGTGAAGTATTGTTGGTTTCTCTGGTGTTTTCAGCTGGGTGAAGTATTGTTGGTTTCTCTGGTGTTTTCAGCTGGGTGAAGTATTGTTGGTTTCTCTGGTGTTTTCAGCTGGGTGAAGTATTGTTGGTTTCTCTGGTGTTTTCAGCAGGGTGAAGTATTGTTGGTTTCTCTGGTGTTTTCAGCAGGGTGAAGTATTGTTGGTTTCTCTGGTGTTTTCAGCAGGGTGAAGTATTGTTGGTTTCTCTGTGTGTTTTCAGCAGGGTGAAGTATTGTTGGTTTCTCTGGGTGTTTTCAGCAGGGTGAAGTATTGTTGGTTTCTCTGGGTGTTTTCAGCAGGGTGAAGTATTGTTGGTTTCTCTGGTGTTTTCAGCAGGGTGAAGTATTGTTGGTTTCTCTGGTGTTTTCAGCTGGGTGAAGTATTGTTGGTTTCTCTGTGTGTTTTCAGCAGGGTGAAGTATTGTTGGTTTCTCTGGTGTTTTCAGCAGGGTGAAGTATTGTTGGTTTCTCTGGTGTTTTCAGCAGGGTGAAGTATTGTTGGTTTCTCTGTGTGTTTTCAGCAGGGTGAAGTATTGTTGGTTTCTCTGGGTGTTTTCAGCAGGGTGAAGTATTGTTGGTTTCTCTGGGTGTTTTCAGCAGGGTGAAGTATTGTTGGTTTCTCTGGGTGTTTTCAGCAGGGTGAAGTATTGTTGGTTTCTCTGGTGTTTTCAGCAGGGTGAAGTATTGTTGGTTTCTCTGGTGTTTTCAGCTGGGTGAAGTATTGTTGGTTTCTCTGAGTGTTTTCAGCTGGGTGAAGTATTGTTGGTTTCTCTGGTGTTTTCAGCAGGGTGAAGTATTGTTGGTTTCTCTGGGTGTTTTCAGCAGGGTGAAGTATTGTTGGTTTCTCTGGTGTTTTCAGCAGGGTGAAGTATTGTTGGTTCCTCTGGGTGTTTTCAGCAGGGTGAAGTATTGTTGGTTTCTCTGAGTGTTTTCAGCTGGGTGAAGTATTGTTGGTTTCTCTGAGTGTTTTCAGCAGGGTGAAGTATTGTTGGTTTCTCTGGTGTTTTCAGCAGGGTGAAGTATTGTTGGTTTCTCTGAGTGTTTTCAGCTGGGTGAAGTATTGTTGGTTTCTCTGAGTGTTTTCAGCAGGGTGAAGTATTGTTGGTTTCTCTGAGTGTTTTCAGCTGGGTGAAGTATTGTTGGTTTCTCTGGTGTTTTCAGCAGGGTGAAGTATTGTTGGTTTCTCTGGTGTTTTCAGCTGGGTGAAGTATTGTTGGTTCCTCTGGTGTTTTCAGCAGGGTGAAGTATTGTTGGTTTCTCTGGGTGTTTTCAGCTGGGTGAAGTATTGTTGGTTTCTCTGGGTGTTTTCAGCAGGGTGAAGTATTGTTGGTTTCTCTGGGTGTTTTCAGCAGGGTGAAGTATTGTTGGTTTCTCTGAGTGTTTTCAGCAGGGTGAAGTATTGTTGGTTTCTCTGAGTGTTTTCAGCTGGGTGAAGTATTGTTGGTTTCTCTGGTGTTTTCAGCAGGGTGAAGTATTGTTGGTTTCTCTGGGTGTTTTCAGCAGGGTGAAGTATTGTTGGTTTCTCTGGTGTTTTCAGCAGGGTGAAGTATTGTTGGTTTCTCTGAGTGTTTTCAGCTGGGTGAAGTATTGTTGGTTTCTCTGGTGTTTTCAGCAGGGTGAAGTATTGTTGGTTTCTCTGGTGTTTTCAGCTGGGTGAAGTATTGTTGGTTTCTCTGGTGTTTTCAGCTGGGTGAAGTATTGTTGGTTTCTCTGGTGTTTTCAGCAGGGTGAAGTATTGTTGGTTTCTCTGGTGTTTTCAGCAGGGTGAAGTATTGTTGGTTTCTCTGGGTGTTTTCAGCTGGGTGAAGTATTGTTGGTTTCTCTGGGTGTTTTCAGCAGGGTGAAGTATTGTTGGTTTCTCTGGGTGTTTTCAGCAGGGTGAAGTATTGTTGGTTTCTCTGGGTGTTTTCAGCAGGGTGAAGTATTGTTGGTTTCTCTGGGTGTTTTCAGCTGGGTGAAGTATTGTTGGTTTCTGGGTGTTTTCAGCAGGGTGAAGTATTGTTGGTTTCTCTGGGTGTTTTCAGCAGGGTGAAGTATTGTTGGTTTCTCTGGTGTTTTCAGCAGGGTGAAGTATTGTTGGTTTCTCTGGTGTTTTCAGCTGGGTGAAGTATTGTTGGTTTCTCTGTGTGTTTTCAGCAGGGTGAAGTATTGTTGGTTTCTCTGAGTGTTTTCAGCTGGGTGAAGTATTGTTGGTTTCTCTGGTGTTTTCAGCAGGGTGAAGTATTGTTGGTTTCTCTGGTGTTTTCAGCAGGGTGAAGTATTGTTGGTTTCTCTGAGTGTTTTCAGCTGGGTGAAGTATTGTTGGTTTCTCTGGTGTTTTCAGCTGGGTGAAGTATTGTTGGTTTCTCTGGTGTTTTCAGCTGGGTGAAGTATTGTTGGTTTCTCTGGTGTTTTCAGCTGGGTGAAGTATTGTTGGTTTCTCTGGTGTTTTCAGCAGGGTGAAGTATTGTTGGTTTCTCTGGTGTTTTCAGCAGGGTGAAGTATTGTTGGTTTCTCTGGTGTTTTCAGCAGGGTGAAGTATTGTTGGTTTCTCTGTGTGTTTTCAGCAGGGTGAAGTATTGTTGGTTTCTCTGGGTGTTTTCAGCAGGGTGAAGTATTGTTGGTTTCTCTGGGTGTTTTCAGCAGGGTGAAGTATTGTTGGTTTCTCTGGTGTTTTCAGCAGGGTGAAGTATTGTTGGTTTCTCTGGTGTTTTCAGCTGGGTGAAGTATTGTTGGTTTCTCTGTGTGTTTTCAGCAGGGTGAAGTATTGTTGGTTTCTCTGAGTGTTTTCAGCTGGGTGAAGTATTGTTGGTTTCTCTGGTGTTTTCAGCAGGGTGAAGTATTGTTGGTTTCTCTGGGTGTTTTCAGCAGGGTGAAGTATTGTTGGTTTCTCTGGTGTTTTCAGCAGGGTGAAGTATTGTTGGTTTCTCTGAGTGTTTTCAGCTGGGTGAAGTATTGTTGGTTTCTCTGGTGTTTTCAGCTGGGTGAAGTATTGTTGGTTTCTCTGGTGTTTTCAGCAGGGTGAAGTATTGTTGGTTTCTCTGGTGTTTTCAGCAGGGTGAAGTATTGTTGGTTTCTCTGGGTGTTTTCAGCTGGGTGAAGTATTGTTGGTTTCTCTGGTGTTTTCAGCAGGGTGAAGTATTGTTGGTTTCTCTGGGTGTTTTCAGCAGGGTGAAGTATTGTTGGTTTCTCTGGGTGTTTTCAGCAGGGTGAAGTATTGTTGGTTTCTCTGGGTGTTTTCAGCTGGGTGAAGTATTGTTGGTTTCTCTGGGTGTTTTCAGCTGGGTGAAGTATTGTTGGTTTCTCTGGTGTTTTCAGCAGGGTGAAGTATTGTTGGTTTCTCTGGTGTTTTCAGCAGGGTGAAGTATTGTTGGTTTCTCTGGTGTTTTCAGCAGGGTGAAGTATTGTTGGTTTCTCTGGTGTTTTCAGCAGGGTGAAGTATTGTTGGTTTCTCTGGTGTTTTCAGCAGGGTGAAGTATTGTTGGTTTCTCTGGGTGTTTTCAGCAGGGTGAAGTATTGTTGGTTTCTCTGGTGTTTTCAGCAGGGTGAAGTATTGTTGGTTTCTCTGGTGTTTTCAGCAGGGTGAAGTATTGTTAGTTTCTCTGGTGTTTTCAGCAGGGTGAAGTATTGTTGGTTTCTCTGGTGTTTTCAGCAGGGTGAAGTATTGTTGGTTTCTCTGGTGTTTTCAGCAGGGTGAAGTATTGTTGGTTTCTCTGGTGTTTTCAGCAGGGTGAAGTATTGTTGGTTTCTCTGGTGTTTTCAGCAGGGTGAAGTGGACTGCTGGCCCCTGTCCTGCCCGCCGGCGGACTGCGAGTTCACGCTGGTTCCCGAGGGCGAGTGTTGCCCGCGCTGCGTCTCGGACCCGTGCCAGGCTCACGCCATCCGCAACGACATCACCAAGACCTGCGATGACGAACACGGGATCACGCGCTTCAGCGGCTCGTCCTGGGTCAAACACGGCACGGAGTGCACACTGTGCCAGTGCAAGGTACTTACAGCAAACAAAAAAACACACACTTGTGCAGAGAGACATGATCAAATATACAAATAAGCAAAAAACATGACATGCAAACAAACAAACAAAGAGACAGGGATGTACAGTCAAACCAAACATTATTCAGACACCAGATATAATTTTTTTATATATTTCACTAGTGTGTTCAGGACATTATAGTTCATTTATGTAAGTGAGGAGAGCAAAATAAAGTAAACTGTGACATATTGTACCCAATAACTCTTCATACAGTGACTACCAGTGACATTTGAGACCATAAATGATTCAGACACTTTGAGCTGATCATGTTTTGCTGAAGTGTTTTCTCTTTAATTGCTAATGCTCTTTTTACACACAGACTGAACAAAATGAAGCATTGCTTGGTCACTGGTTGAGCTAAACTGGTATTATCTAATTGTGTAGTTAAATTTAACAGCTGACAGATATTCAACATAATTCATGTGTGAGACAGTCTAACAGAAGGACGGACAAAACCAGTCAAAAGTTCTGCTCATATTTTAGTACCATTTTCTAAACTATAGTGAATAAACTGTGATAATGTGAGAAATGTTGAAGGTGTGTGAATAAAGTTTGGTTTGACTGTACATACAAACAAAACAATTACAACTACACAAACAAACATGTGATCAAACAAACATGTCTCTTTGTGTGATCGTTACATTTAATGATACATTTGTTACTGTATTTATAAAAATCCAGCTGTTCGTTGTTTGTTCAAGTTAGTTCACAGTGCATCAAGTAAGGGTTAATGCCCGACAAGGTGTCCATTGTCAGGTATTAAAGGACGACGGCGAGGCGTGAACCGTCCAACACGCTGAAGTCCATTAATACCTGACAATGGACACCTCGAAGGGCATTAACCTGCTTATACCATGGTCACTTGCCAAACAACACATTTTTAAAACATTAGTTTATATTTTAATTAGTTTTACAATCGAAATCTAAAGTTTTTACAAACAATAACTTGGTTTCCCTGGTTACGCCTGACGGTTTATTTACTAGGTGTCCTCTATCACTTTTTAATGGACACCCTGCAGCCAATCAGAATTGAGTATTCACCCAGACCATGGTATAAGACTTTAATAATGTATTAGTGAATGTTGAAATCAACATTAACAAAGACTAATAATTGCTGTATAAGTGCAGTTCATTATTAGTTCATGCTAACTAATGTAGTTAACTAATGAACCTTATTGTTAAGTGTTACCCATATACTTTTATATTATAGTTTTGTATTATTATTTAGAAAACAATAACACTCAATTAGATGATCAGATGCACAGTCTGATTTATAGTTGTATTTCCAGTATGTGATGTATTTCCCTCGTCTCTCCTCCAGAACGGACACATCTGTTGCTCAGTGGATCCCATGTGTCTTTAGTGGCTCGACTCACAGCACCTGTACAGTCTCACACGACCCTCCCCGACGTTATGCCAAATATGAAAGGTGTGTAATATCAGACCGGAGGAGGCCATTTCTGCACAATCAAGGACTATAAACCCACGACGAGAAACACGAGCACCGGCATGACCACACTGGATGTTTAAAGAATAAAACATTCTTTCATTTTTATCTCTTTGATGATCACAGGATTGTAGAAACTTTAGCTAGTAAGTAAATCTTATCGTATCTCTCTTTTGCCTGGATATGGAAGTTCGACGCTATTTTGTGTTTCTTTTTTCGATTAGCTTTTCTGTGTCTGTTTTCTGTCTAGATTTTAAATTATTATATGGCTTGTTCTTGTCTTACGGTGAATAAAATATCTCCATTTCCATTTATGGATGCGTTGACCTTTCATTTTCCCCAGCGGCGCGCTACGTCTCCCGAACGTGTCGCTCAGCTAAAGCCGTCTTACGAGGTGATCAGCGAGTGTGCTAATTAAATAGTGACCTTCTCTGCTACCTGAGACATCATCATTATCTGCAATCTCTCAAGCAGCTTAAATATCCCAGCATTCACGCTCGACCGTCCCGTAAACTTCGCTCACCCTTCAACGGATTTCAGAATCCAAATGCTTCCTCTTCCTGTATGTTTTGAATATGGCATGAATATTCATCAGCGTGTCCAGTATCGGCGTCAGAGCGAGCTCATGAATATTCAGCGGGTGACGAGGTCATTTGGGAAACAGGACTGCGCTTTCCTTCAGGTCACTGTGTGAAAGTGTTTCAGTGACTCAGATATCAGTCAGCTTCTGTGGAAAACTGCTAAAATTGCTAATGGCTAAAAACTCAAATCAATTATAAAATTATAATCACTTTTTTTTTGCTTGTGTTTCATACATATTTAAAGAAAAGTTTCGTCGTTCCAAACCAAGTCTGACTGAATAGTTAAATTTGAGAATGATTGTGTTAGCGTGTGTGTGTGTTATCGTCTAATTGCTGCTCATTTGCTTGACTATCAACCAACATAAAAGTGTATCAAGCCAAGGCACTCAAGAGTTAAAGTAAATGTATAAAAAGCCTTTATTTCATCATTATTACATACAAACATATTTGTTTTGCATATTTATATACTTTACTGTAAATATCTATTATATTGAATTGTATATATTGCACTACTGATGAATGCCTGAGCCTCAACCAAATGCATTTCAATGTACAAATTGTATGTACAGTATGACAAATAAATAAACTTAAACTATTTATTTAATTCATGCTTTTTATATACATTTACTTAAACTCTCGAGTGCCTTGGCTTGATACGTTTTTATGAGTCGAATTATTCCTACATCCGAAGAGTACCGGACACGGACTTTACACCCCGCGCAACGCTTTTCTGCACTCCTCGTTTTAATAAACAAACATATTTGCTATACAATATACATCGCTTTATGTGAGTATGCTGTATGTATGCGGACAAAGCTGGATGTACTAAACATCCAACTTTATACATACAGCTGTGTGATAATATAATTCACATTTTGCAGCAATATAAACAATCAATGTGCTTTAAAGCAGTGGTTCCCAACCTTTTATTGTCTGAGACCCCCTTTTTCCCAAGAAAATATTTTAGGGCCCCCCTTCACATTTAATGATATTATCGCTCTTGTAAGTTTGCAGCAAGGATGACAGAATATGTTGTTTTCAAGCAAACGGTATGTTTACTATAACCAGATATGTTTATGCACAAATAATAGCCTATAATATTGAAAATACAATAACAAAAACATCAGTAGGCCCTTTGTAATTTAAAAACGTAAGCCTAGGAGTAGCCTATAAACTGGCCCTATTTGAAATGCAATAACAAAAATATTCACACTGGTGTGTAGGAAAAAGTATATAGGCTATTACTAAATGACTGCTGTCTGGGGCCTCAATACTTGCATATTATTTGTGAGGCTTTATCAATGTGAGGCTTTATTTTTTAGGCTTTTGGCGCTATAGCGAGCGATAATAAACTTGTGTTTATTAACAGAATAATGCGTCTTTCGGAAGAACATTGTAGCCGGAACTACTTCTCTCTCTGTGTACGTCTATGACGAGTCACGCAGGTATTGGGCTACTCCGCAGCGGCAGCGATCCGAACCAGGGTAAAATAGTCCCAATGTAATCACTTATTATAGGTGTACCATAGTGATTCAGGATAAGACAAAAACACGGATTGGAAAATGGATTTATGATGAACTCGCTCATTATATACATTTTGTAAATTTTGAACAGAAAAAAGTTAAGGACTTTTATTTAATGCTCATTGCTCAAAACTATTCAAAATACGACGCGACCCCCCACAGAGCTCGCTGAGGCCCCCTTGTGGGCCGCGACCCCCCTGTTGGGAACCGATGCTTTAAAGTATATATTGCTTTATGTGAGTTAGAGTTGCACGATTAATTGTTAAAAGATCGCGTTCTCGTTACTAAATGACAGCGATTCGGCTTTATGTCTATTAAACTTTTGACAATCACAGCGAACAGTCAGATCTGCGTTCATGTATAGAGACAGTATGAAACTATAATTTAAATGATCACAGAAGTGCTGGGATAAAAGTTTATAGTTTGGCGATAAAAATAGAGCAAATCACCAACATGACGCTTTAGATAACGATTGTCTCCAATACATCGTTACACCAGTAGGTGGCGACAAGTGGCTGTTATAAAAATGTATTTGTCATTGAATCATTTATTCAAGAGATTCGTTCAAAAATGGTGATTCATCCAGTAATGAAACAAGTGAAGTATTTATGAGCGAGTCATTGAATCATTCAAACCGCTTTTAAATAATTCATACAAATTAATTGAACATTTTTAAATAGACTGCAGAAATATATAATATATATATATATTACACACACACACACTTTTCCTACTTTGTATATAGAGCTGTGTGATATTATTTCACATTTTGTGATGATATTAACAATCTAGTAAGAGTATTATAAGGTGCTATTCTGAACAATATCATTGTACTCTTACTTTTTCTGCCAGATGAATATATAAATATAACAATATGTCAGAAATAGTGGTGTGATAGTATTCAATAAAGCGAGACTGCAGGAAATGAACACTAAGTACTAAGCAATCGTATTAAGCCTCACGTTTTAAACACTCTGGGCCGCACGAAACATGATTAATCATTTAATCACTTATTTGAGGATAGAGATGATGCATGATGTTACCTGTTGTCCCGTCTGTTGATTGGACAATCATGTGTGTGATGGGTTATGAATGGTTACGACCTCAACCTGAAGCCAAAGACGCTGCACAAGGTCCATCTTGAGAGGAAGATTCAATTCCTTGACCACGACTAAACAGGGCGAGGATATTCTTCTCTTATTGCAGCAATGAAAACATTTATGTTTTACAAAATAAAGGAGATACTGAAGCTGGAGCATTTATTAGGCGCTTCTTTATGTGCATAAATTGAAGTCATTATATGTGTTTTATAAGAAGAACTGGGTAGCAGATCCTCGTCTCACGTGTATCTTCACCTGTGGCGGGTTAAAGTGCTCCTGAACGGCATCTTCCAGGGGTCAAAGGTCATCAGAGGTCATCCAAGGTCATCAGAGGGCAGATGTAGCTTCTGTCCTCCAGCGGGTCAACACCGAATGCTCTTCAAATCGAAGAAATGTAGTTTCATGTATATACAATTCAAAACACTATCATCCTGCAAAAAGTGATGTTCTTCCTCAGTATTTAATAATGTTTATGAAAACTGTGTGCAACTGAGTTGTATACAAACATTTCAGCTTTAATTTGAGTGTAAATATTATATCTGGAAATAAATAGCAGTTGAATATAATAGCTCTGTTGGTAACCTCTAATATTATAGTGTAACAAATGAGAGCGTTCCCTATATAGTTTGCAGAATTATTTGGGAGAAATTTTTTTTTCATCATCATTACAAATAATCGGCTATCGGTATCGGCAGAGAAATTTTGTATCTGTGCATCTCTATTTACTGTTTCTCTATTTCATCTCTATTCATCTATTTCATCTCTATTTCATTCTCTATTAATCTATTTCATCTCTATTTCATTCTCTATTAATCTATTTCATCTCTATTTCATTCTCTATTCAATCTCTATTTCATTCTCTATTCATCTATTTCATCTCTATTTCATCTCTATTCATCTCTATTTCATCTCTATTCATCTATTCATCTATTTCATCTCTATTTCATTCTCTATTCATCTATTTCATCTCTATTTCATTCTCTATTCATCTATTTCATCTCTATTCATCTATTTCATCTCTATTTCATCTCTATTCATCTATTTCATCTCTATTTCATTCTCTATTCATCTATTTCATCTCTATTAATCTATTTCATCTCTATTCATCTATTTCATTCTCTATTCATCTATTTCATCTCTATTTACATCTCTATTAATATTTACTCTATTTACTGAAAAAACGCTAAATATTAATTGACTTATGGGGTCATAAAAATAATCTTGTTTTCCCTTTTAATTAAGATTAATTTTCTTGTTTTTTAGTATAAACAACTTTTTTTTTTTTTTATATATTTGTCATAAAACAAGACTCATTTTGCATCTCAAGTAAATGTATCTTGATTTAAGAATGTACTGGAAAACAAGACAGAAATACTAAAGGCAGAACATCATTTTTTCTGCAGTGTAGATTCATAATTAAAGATCTCTGACATGAACATCGATACTAAGCAGGTTTGTACTTCTTCTGTCCGTTCGATTTCCTGCCTAGTGAAACTGAAGGTTTGGATTTGATTATTCAATTATGGTTTACCAATCTACCAAGAAAACAAGTCAACTAATTCAGTTTTACTGCATGATGTGGACAGATTTACACACGGAGCTTCAGCCATGTGACATGCGATTCAATTCCTCCACAGAACACCAATCAATCACTTTGCTCTTTTCCACGGTGGATTACATTCATGCACTGCTTGTTTCTCAGTAAAAGCTTGAGTTTCTTGACCACAGTGTTTCTCTTTCGGGTCAGATCTGCTGATAGGGCCGTTTCTGTGGATTATGCGCTCAGGGTTTGGGACGGCGTCCAAAAAACACTCTCCCGCTGCGTTTGATCAAGAATTCATGCATGGAGTCGAGTTTGAGTCGAGGCCGCAACACAACACGAGCACTGAAGAGATGCTGTGCTGTTCAGACGCAGTTTAAAAGAGCAGTTCACACTAAAATGGAGATTTATTCAACATTAATTCAATTCTAAATTTATTCTGCGGAGCACAATTAACCCTCTGGTGCTCTTAGGTCATTTTTGAAATTTATGAAACTTGGTAAAGGTTTTGGTACTTGCTATGTGAACACACACACATACACACAAAAATCATGGACATGATTGGAACAGGTTTAATGGTCCTGTCAAAAATTGTCACTTGTGCTCCTCGCGGTCAAACATGAGTGATTTGGAAATGAATGAGACGAGTTTCCTCTAGTGGAAGCGTTCGGTACTGCAGCCGAATACACTCTCACTGAAAGCTCATTTACTGAGATATCAAGCTCAACTTTAGAACACAACTTGTTTAGATTTATGGCTTTGATTTTCTTGCAGTTTTCGAGTAAAAACGTGATTTTGAAAATATATATTTCATATATAAATTGAAAAAAGTATTTTTGTGCATTTTTCATAACAATACACGTAAAATTCTCGTACTTTTTTTTAAGTTCACTTTTTTTAAACTTTTTTCATTTTAGCAATAATCTGCCAAGTCTCGTCTTTGAAAATAAATCAAATTTAAGTCTGTGCTCTAAAGCATTCAATATTTACGACAGCTTAAGTTGGAAATTAAATTTTCAGGTCTATGCTCAAAAAGTTAACAAATGGATTATAAATACAGCGTAAATACAATTTAGTATAAGAAAATATTAAATAAAAACATTATCAAACTAAAATAAAGTACATTCATTTCATTGAAAAAAAAAAAATTTGATTGACACGCGAATAGCTCTATATTATGGCTGTTCTTTCCCATGTAATGAAAGTCAAAGGGGATTTTTTTTATGGAGACACCACACTTTTTTCTAAATAATATTTGACATGTATTTATACTACTTTTTCACAGTATAAATTGGGTCCTTGCACGAGGATGATCATATTCGGGGGTCTGTGTCCAACTAAAGGACTCATGAATCGTTCTGAAATGACTGTAATTTCCACGGACGTCAGAGAACCACAGTGTCGGGTCTCGAGTCGCCTCCAGTGTTCGGGACAGGTTTGGCACAGGTGCCATATGTGCCCAGCGTGCTCCTCTCTGGACGTGGCGCTTGGCCAGCTTCGGGACTGAGGAATCCCAGCATGCACCGGCCTGATTCCAGCTGGCTTCTAAATGACCAATTTACTATCAGAGAGGAAAACCCACCGCGACAGATGCCTCGACCTACGGGGAGCTGATATTACTGTTTCTGCTAGCTATTAACGCCTGCACACTGATGATGTCAGGATGCGCTAGTGTTTTAGCACTTCAGAGGAATCCTATTGGCTGCAGATGTCACTCATCATTTGAGTGACAGCACTAAACCACGCCCCCATTCAGTGTCCTCAAGGCCTATAAAGTCCATTTCAAACCTGAAAAAAATACAGAATGACACATGAAGTCAGACATTCAACTTGTATGTAGTTACTAGATAATGATAAACATTCATTTTTTAGCAAGTAAATGCTTTAGTGAGTCGAAGTTCCTATATTACATTAATTAGGCAATGCTTGCAGAGACAGGGGTGTAAAACATGGTAAATGATACACTCTTTTGATAATCATACACCAGTAAATTACAGTATTATGCATTATTTATTACATACAACCTGGTTATAGAGACTGTTTTGTTAAACAACAGCAAAAAATGTCCATTTCATGTGCATTTACAAATGTTTCAGAGTGTATTCTCACATGGTTTGCTGGATTAGACCATGGACCAGTTGCATAAACACAGCCATTATCTTAAAATTGTGTTTTAAGAACTAGCCTGACCTGAGTATATTGTGTTTTCCAGAATATAAGTCACGTTTTGTTCAAAGTGACTTACATAATTGAATTAGCATCAAGCACGCAGAACATTTGGACTGAATGAGAGAGGAATGTGAGACCAAATTCATTTGTATTGAACATTTCTTCAATGGTGTCCAATGTTGTTTTGCTTCCCGACATTCTTCAAAAATATCTTCTTTTGTGTTCTGCAGAAAACAACATGTGGAACAACATGAGGTGTAAATGACAGAACTTTCATTTTTGGGTCGACTGTTCCTTTAAAGATATGACCTTAAAGTCTTAAAGTCCCCCTGTGGTGAAAATCCAGCTTTTAATGTTGTTTATGTGTCTATGTGGTGTTTTTAATATGCTTTAAGACAAACCATGTGTAAATTCATAAGTCGACACCATTGCTGAGTATTTCCTCCTTAAAACTGCAGTGAACCAAAGACAGTCTCAAAAACACGCTTTGAAATCGCTGGTGTTTCTGACGTCACAAACTACCTTGTAACCAATCAGATCAACGTGTGATCGTCAACCAGTGGATCTCTGAGCTGAGTGAGTGAGTGGAGGCGGGGCTCATTTGCATGTTCTGTGCATACTAAATGAGGCAAGGGTGTCGAGTTACATTCAAGATATTTTAAGTCATGAAGAATTTGTTTTCAAGGAAAAAACGTTTAAATATGTCATTTCGGTGATCAAAGATGAGTTTAAAGTGATAAAATGATTGACTACAGGGAGACTTTAAAGGGAAAAGGCGACTAACCTTCAGTACTAGTCTTATGCAACAGGCCTCAGCTCTTTTTTCAACAGATGGAGCCAAAAATCGACTGATTGCACACGAGGATGATAGTTACTCAGTCTTGAAACTTGTGAGAGAAAGTTCTTCAGTTTTTCTCGTAATAAACAGTAAGTGTGTGATTTCTTATCAGCTCCTGAAGTCCGTGCTCAAGTTATCTTCAGTCTGCAGCTGCTGTTGAGAAAAAACCGTCGTCGACTTTTATTTATTTATTTCTCTCCGCAAGTTTGTAATATCGCTGTTGGAGCGTTAACGGGCTTTAGCCGTGTAGCCGCTCATTAACGCGCTTCTCAAGGACGGTGTGATATTCTCCTGACTTTCCCTGCAGCACACTCGATAAAAATGGACAGTTTCTCTCTCTCCGGAACAGCTAATCGAACGGAAGGAGACTGGGAAATTAAGGCTCCTGGGTTTTCTCTGGAAAAACTTTGACTGGCTACGTACGGGGATTTGCCGTGTCGCTCCTGTCGCATGTCTAGCGATGAAATTCCTATTTATAAGCTTCCCTTCGTCCTGAAACACCACAACTGACAGGGTAACATTCCCAGTCGCGCCTCAGGAACCGTCGTGATGGAAGTCTGACAGAGGAGGGTTTCCATCTCTGTCAGCACACGTCAGGAGTTTGAGTTTTCCCGACTGTGATCTCGAAAGGCCTGACATGACAGGCGATCTGCTGGAAACAGTCTCACCGAGCACGACTCAATTTAAGAGCTGAAGGTTTTCTGCCAGATCTCAAGTTCACGGTGCATATGAAGTCGACGTCTGGCTCTCGGAGAAGAATCAGACGAGCAACTACATTTACCACAGAATATACATCTCAATTTCAAATGATATCCTCACTAACCGTGTTTGCATGCACAGCATTGTCCGAAAAATATTTATATTCTGGTTTGAAAACAAAAAGCTCATGAAAAATATTACTTACTCTTCTTCATGTTGTTCCAAACCAGTGCTTTTCAGGGTTGCCAGGTCTGCATAACAAAACTAGCCCAGTGACCACAAGTATCAAAACTCAAAATATGTCATTCCCATACCTAAAATATACATTTTAAAGTCACTGTTACAAAAAATGAGAAAACAACAACACTAGGCTATATTGTAGGGGTGTCACAATATATTGCACAATATATATACAAAAATGTATCATGGATAGTATAGCTCACCGAAAATAAGAATTACTGTGTGAGAAAAATGCAAGTTTTCAGAGTTTTAGTGTCAGTTCTACATTAAACTACTATATATAATGTTGATGTTGAATATAATGTATAATAATGCAATGGGGGAATATTAGTGTGTCCTGATAATGCCGGATGTCTGATGTTACCAAGTGTCCGACATTATTATAAATATATCTAGTCAGTGAAAGAGTGCAAGTATATTTGTCTACAATAATTCTGTTTTCTCATCTTCAGAATCATGAATATTGTTATTCTGGCGTCTCTATTGTCCTGTGCTTTGGGTTTCCAAGTCCGAGAATATTCATTTACACACACAATGTAATATAAAAATGCGCATTTTAATCAACAGTTAATTTTTTGTTATCCTTTTATCATATGTCTCGAGTATCGCAATAATATCGTATCGTGAGTTCAGTATCGTGATATGTATCGAATCGTGACATATATTGTAGTGATCACAAAACTTAACATATAGCACATTCATCATTGGTAGAGTATTAAATAGTTCAATACAAGCATTTCAGTCACATATTAATGCACAGCCTATGTCAAATTAGTCCAATTTCATGGGAATTTATTTTATTTTTTTCATACGAGATTCGTAACATTGTGAGCAGAATTTGTATTTATTTGTATCATTTTGTTGTATAAAAATGTATTTTTCTGCTCCTTTTATTGTGAAAAACATGTTTACGATTAATCCAATATTAATAAGGATTTTGCTGTGCATGTAAATGAGGTGATTAAATTAATCTTCATTTGTTGCATTAGTGCAATTTCCCAAACATCAAATGATTTCGAAACTGAAGAAAGCATTTAAGATGCACGTCTTTGTCGGCAAACACACAATAGCTTTTGCCACAAATGCCTTATATTATTTGGCATATAGTTGGGCTTTCTTCATGAGAAACACATGTGAGCTTTTCCTAAAGGAGAGTTACTTGCACCATTCAGCTGTAGGTTATCAGGGGTTCATTTATGTCATTTTCCCCACTATCTTTTGCTTTGCTAATACAGTAATGCTAATATTGCATGTCTGTCTGTGCACTGCAAATAAATCAATAGTTAATTTCTCTCCATAATCACAAATCTTGAAAGTTAGGGGCGTATTTGCAGTCAAGGATGGTGAGGAATCGTGTGTGACACACTGAGGTTTTATCATCCACAACAACAGTGAAAGTCAAGCGAGGTCCGGATTCCCGAAACAGGAGATTAGAATTGTGTTGTGTGGAGATTGAAAGCCGTACAAACGCAGCAAGAAATGTCAGGTTTACAGCTATTGTAAAGAAAAGATTGGGAATAATCATTTCAGAGCGCAACACTTTAAAAAAGGCATTCGACAAACATAAAAAAGAAATAATCGGATCTGTTATTAAGTGAAATATGTTTTCAAAGAAACTTGAAGCGCTGAGAGTGGCCACATATGGAGCTGCATGCAGATTCTGAAAGCTTTAATAAATCACCTGTAGTGAAAGAATCCTTTTATAACCCTTGTGTTTTGACCCGTAATGGTGCCTAATGGCTGTTTACCCAATGTTCCTATAAATGGGTTTGATTGGCACTCTCCGCAGAACCGGATCGACACCGGATGCAGGCCGGCCCTCGGCGGTTGCTTAGCAACAAGGTCACAGTGGACCGCCAGCAGTCGCCACTTTTGAAGCGTCTCGATACGAGAAGAACCATTTGCACCGATAACATGCAACCTGTGAAATAACATGGTACCCGCGTGTCAAAAGAAGGTCGTTTATTGATAACAGGGTTTGATGTGGATGTTTACCATCCAAACATTTTAGGAGAAGAAAAAAAAAACACACCGGACGAACATGGTCAAAACAAGATGTCAAAACAACACAAGTATAAAAGACAAAGCAATCAGTGTTTGAGATGGCATTACTTTGGCTGAATCAGTCCGATCAGATTTCCCAACACATGCATGTGAAGATATATTTGGTGGCACAGCAGTTTGGTGTTTAAATAACTGATAAATAATTCAACAGATAACGATTAGACATGAAGCAACGTCCCACGCGCAGGTTTGTTCATGAAGGCACAGCTTTAGGTGTTGTTCATTAAGTGTTTTCATGACCATCATGCCATGCGTTCACTGTGAGGACAGCATTTTATCCATGTAGGCACAGGCGAATCACATAAAAACACGTACAAAAAAATCAAACATCCAGCACCATAGACCCACGTCCTCGAGGGACGCTTTGAGGAACGTTTGAAAGTTTGAGTTCAGAAAGTTGGTGCCATGTGCAAGATCGCTGAAAATATCAATAAAAAAAATAGAAATCTCATGGAAGAGTTTCAAAACTAGCCCATTAGTAGGGCTGCCCCCGACCTTCACAGTCGACTAGCAGTCGTTTAATATTCATTAAATTACTTAAATATATACTGAGGAGAGTACTGAACCATAATGAGCCTTAAATATATGTGTATAGGCATAATATATAGCATATTCCACGCTCAAGAGCACACATAAAGCTTGACGCAAAACATCGTAATGATTATGAATGTGTCGTAAAATATAAATTTGAATTATTTATTAATAAAATAGTGTTTTCTGAGTCAGTTGAGGTTGCCGATGCTGACTCGCCATCTCCGCAATATATATAGAAAAATGCACCTTTCATACGGATTACATACGCAAAGAGTATTTGTTATTGATTTGAATTGGTTCGTTTTAGAGCTGCACGA
>NC_138724.1:30361344-30363844 GCF_965113295.1 Leuciscus leuciscus
GTGTGTGTGTGTGTGTGTGTGTGTGTGTGTGTGTGAGAAAGAGTGTGTGTGAGAGAGACCGTAAGGTTGCCGCTTGCTCAGACGGCTGCTCGAGAAAGTGAAATAACTGCGTTTGATGGATTCTAACGGCTGTCGTTGTTACAGTCGAATGCTAAATCTCAGCATAAAACAATAAGGTTAAAGAGTTTTCCGAGCGGTTGAGCAGGACTGCCGTTTCCCAACGCCTCGAGGGAACGATCGTTACTCCATCAGGACTCGCTACACAGCGTCAGATCTACTCACTCCATTATATAAACGCAAGCTCACAGATGAGCAAATACTAATTAGTATGCATTATGAGTGTCGCCTTCAAACACATAATTATAAAGAGATGTATCTAACGAGCCAATGTTCTGACAGCACGTCCCTTTGGGAAAGGAGTTAATTCATCCGTCCTGTCCCGAACGAGCACTTGATTCACTGGCATCACTGTGTGTTTTCTGGTACCCTACCCTCTGGTGCTCTTCGGTCATTTCTGACCGACATTTTTTTCTTTTGTTTATTTTTTTTTTCTTTATTGGAATGTTACGAAACTTGGTAAAGGTTTTGGCACTTACTATGTGAACAACACACACAAAAAAAATCATGGACATGATTGGAACAGGTTAAATGGTCCAGTAAAAAACAGTCACACTTAAGCCCAATTTATACTTCTGCGTCGAACTCACGCCGTAGCTACGCCATAGGCTGTGTGTAGCGCGCGTACCCTTCGGCGTACTCTGACGTGCACCTCTCCAAAAATGTAACAACGCGTCAACTCTACGCGGACGCAAGCGCTGTGATTGGTCTGCTAGGACCGCTCCCTCGGGTTTCACATGCTCCCTCTGCAAGTGTAATTGCGCGTCAACACGGACAACGACGCAGAAGTATAAATGAAAACCAACGCGTTGCCTACAGCGTAGAGGCTCCGGCGCAGGTCCGACGCAGAAGTATAAATCAGCCTTTAGCGCATTGGAAATGAATGAGACGAATTTCCTCTAGTGGAAGCGTTCGGTACTGCAGCCGAACACACTCTCACTGAAAGATCATTTACTGAGATATCAAGCTCAACTTTGGAACTTGTTTAGATTTATGGCTTTGATTTTCTTGCAGTTTTAGAGTAAAACATGATTTTGAAAATATATATTTCATAAAAAAAATGTAAATAGTATTTTTGTGCATTTTTCATAACAATACACATACACTTTAAGCTTTTTTCACTTCAATAATCTGCCAAGTGTCGTCTTTGAAAAGAGATCAAACTTCAGTCTGTGCTTTAAAGCATTCACGATTTACGACAGTTTGAGTTGGAAATTACATTTTCAGGTCTATGCTCAAAAAGTGAATGAATGGATTATAAATACAGCGTAAATATAATTTAGTATCATAAAATCCCCTAAAAATACAAAATATTAAATAAAAAACATTATCAAACTAAAATATAGTACATTCATTTAATTGACAAAAATAAATAAGAAAAACGAGAAGAGCACCAAAGGGTTTACATTTACATTTACACATATGCATTTGGCAGACGCTTTTATCCAAAGCGACTTACATTGCATTTCAAGGTCCACATTTACACTCTTATCAGTTCTTGCTTTCCCTGGGAATCGAACCCATGACCTTGGCGTTTGCAAGCGCTAACGCTCTACTGTTTGAGCTCCAGGAAAGCTACGGTTAAGGAGTGTCAAGTGTGTGTGAGTGTGTGTGTGTGTGTGTGTGTGTTTACCGGTGATGTGAATGTGATACTCCTCTTTAAAGACGCGTTTGCACACGGGCAGTTTAAACTTCAGCTGGGTGGTGGACAGACCCGGGAGGTTCATGTCCAGATCGCCCATGAAGTGAGGAAACTCCCAGTCCTGGAAGGGGAACATCCATCACACACACACACACACACACACACACACACACACACACACACACACACACACACACACACACACACACACACACACACACACACACTAAGAACACAAGATCTGAAGTACAAACAGGCTTGAGGTGTTACTGTACGACATCATCAGACATCGCAGCACTACTGTATGTACACACACATCTACTGGAGAGAAAACCCTGCATGAACTCACTCGTATGTGGACAGTTCATTCTTAACTGGTATTACAATTAACAGAGAAATCATGCCATAGCAACTGCATAGCAACGCATAAAACACAACTACAATTACTGAAGTAACTATAACCAAACATCAGCCCTAAACACCCCATCGTTACCTTGCAACTACTCATAACATCCAAGCAACTGTGTGAGAGTGTGTGTGTGAGAGAGAATGTGTGTGTGTGTGTGAGAGTGTATCAGAGAGAGAGTGTGAGTCTGTATGTGTGTTTGAGTGAGTGAGTGAATGTGTGTGTGTGTGTGTGTGTGTGTGAGCGTGTGTGAGAGAGTGAGTCTGTGTGTGCGTGAGAGTGAGTGTGTATGTGTGTTTGAGTGAGTGAGTGAGTGAGTGAGTGAATGTGTGTGT
>NC_138724.1:30366344-30398844 GCF_965113295.1 Leuciscus leuciscus
CCAGCAGCTCCGTCAGGAGAGCGAACACAGGCCATGAGTGCTAGAGCTAGAGCCCATCAGTCCATCAGTCCATCAGTCCGGGAACTGGTGGACACTCCAGCAATCATGCTCTGATCACAGGAATAATTACACTTCACTATATACTCACAGAAAACAGCTGATTTACATTCTTATAATAATAAATACAGCTTTGATCACAGGAATAAATTACACTTCACTATATACTCACATAGAAAACAGCTGTTTTACATTCTAATAATATTTAACAATTTTACTGTATTTTTGATCAAATAAAAGCAGCTTTGACGAGGCGTTTGTGTCGTCTGAACATGAGTCGCTTCTGTCATTTTTCTGATGGTAAGCAGTAGTTTTGAATTTTGAATCGATTTTGAATCAAATTTGATTTGATGGTAGTTTTGTGTTACTTTTCTAATTTGACGGCGGTAGACAGTTTAACAGGTCTAGAAGAAGAAACAAATCCTACTGGATTAAATGTGAACCAAGACATTTATTTACTTTTCTTCCCATTTTAGTCAACCCAATATAATAAAACAAATGCCCTTTAAGCTGACTGAATCATTAAACACAGTCTTCTGCAATAAAGCAAGGCAAAAAATATTATTTTATTTTTTATATTAAAAATGGGAACAAAGAAGCAAATTACAAACAATAGGACAAATACAATGGAACATTTTTTAAATATATATATTTTTTAGGTACGGTTTATTTAACCAGTGTTGGGCAAGTTACTTTTAAAAAGTAATTAGTTACAGTTACTAGTTACTTATTCCAAAAAGTAACTAAATTAGTTACACATTATAAAAGTAACTAGTAACTAAATTGCGTTACTTTCAAGTACATTGTTAAATGCTCTAATGTGACCCCGCCTCCACTCCTCTTTAACGGAACTTACAATACATGTGCATGTTCAATTATTTATGATAAATCTGAATATTATAATGAAATGGACACTTAATACAATACATTATTAACAGAAACAATGTATACAAATCTAAACTATTTTAATGTTGCTGTGGGACAAAGTGAGACTAGCCTCCAATCAAATGCCATGTATGTAGATATTATGTTTATATAGTGGGTCGATACAAATAACACAATAGATGTTTTGGAACTTTCGATATTTATTGCCCCACAACTGGGCACAATTAAATTATGCTTGTTAAGCACTATACTTAAAATATATAGGCCTACACTCTTTGTAGTGCAAATTAAAAAATTAAAAAATTAAAAAAGACTTCAGACAATTGGTGACAGTGTGAAACCGGCGTCAGAGATCTAGTTGGTCTGATAAAAAACAAAAACAGCTTCAACTATAGTAACGTGCAGTAACGGTAACGGCATTATTAAGATGGGAAGAGTAATCAATTAGATTACTCGTTACTGAAAAAAGTAACGCCGTTATTCCCATCACTGTATTTAACATATAGAAATTCTACAGAAATTGAATAATCAAATGTAAAAATAAAACACTGTATAGTCTCATAAAAATTGTTTCAGTCAAGCGTGTTTTTTTAACTAACATGAATGAAACGGATGGCAACAGTTTATGAGGCTGCTGTCCCTTTAAGAATGAATGCACGGATCTAATATACTGTTACACGTCCAGTTTTCTCCCATTTGTTTCCGTTCGCGTAGGACAGACTCTGTTCACACTGAATACTCCACAGTTCACACGATGTGCATTTGACATAACTGTGTGTGTAGCTGAGAAAGAGATGCGTTGAGTCCTTGTTCGCGGCTTATTGTGATTAACGTCAATAACTTAGTCATTTTCAGTAGTGCTGCTGTAACACTTTAGAAAAGTGATTTTTGAAATTTGTGAATCGATACAAATCGGTAGAAGATTTAATATTTATAAATCGCTTTTTCCTGCGCCTCTAATAAGCAGCGGAAGATCTCTTAACCCTTATGGACATTATTTCTGTCTTATTCAGTTTTGTTTTTGCTTTCATTCTGTTGGCAAGGCTTCAAACTTTTATTTATTTTTTTACAATTTTTTCCCAGATGATGCCATTTCCTCAGGTTTGGCCTATAAAGCAAATATTCGCTTTATTCCTGTTTTCTGCTTCTGCATATTATAAAGACAATTGGATAGATTATGCAGCTGTAATTGTGTGGGTGTGCTGGTATGGATGTCAGAGTGTGGTTTGTATGTGTGTAATAAAAAAATGTGTGTGTGTGTGCGCTTGTAATATTTGAGAGAGAAAAACTACTGCAAATGCCCAATCAAACCACTGTTCGTCCCAGTGGAGCTTTACTGGCATCTAATGTGGGAAAATCTGCTACTGCGCCCACACACACACACACACACACACACACACACACACACACACACACACACACACACACACACACACACACACACACACACACACACACACACACACACACACTCTCTCACTGAAAGCTAATTTTTTGAGATATCAACCTCAAATTTGGAACATGACTTGTTTAAATTTATGGCTTGTTTAAGTTCAACATGTTTAATAAAATCTAAATTGTATATAAAATAATGTTCATGAATAATTTTCATAAACTTAAACCTTTTTTTTTTTGGTTTTACTTTTTAAAACTTTTTTTACTTCAACAATAATAATCTACCAAGGGTCTTCTTTAAAATGAGACCAAACTTAAACCTGTGCTCACAATTTTTTTGACAAGGACATTTTTGTGTAACTTGCTTTAATAGATACACAAGGGTTTTGAACACACGGTTTCTCAGCAGAGCTGCGGTCTGTCGTGATCGGTGTGTGTGAAATGAAGTCTGCCGTTTTACTAATGGATGGAGACGCTGCGAGAGAGTCCATTAATAAGAGACATGCAGAGCCAGAATGAAATCTATGGTATAATGCACTTCTGATGGAATACTGAATAATACAGACACCAGATCAGTTCTTCATGTCACTTATGTCACTGATGAACACATTCATCAGCCAATGAAAGACCAGAACTGATCTAGGGTCAGCGCCTGACATCGCAACACTAGGAGAGCGAGACGCACAGCTGGATGTCACTTTGATTTTGATGCTTCAGATAAAAATATGCAGTGAAAAACAGCCGAATGTTTCCTTTGACGATGTCACTAGGTAAGTAAAACTGACTTTTAATGAGTTTTTAATTAGTCTTTCTGCAGCGGGAGACTTTCCCACACGCTTTTATCTGCTTTATACTTCAAAATCTGTCAGTGAAGAAAGACGAAATGCACTCGTATTTTATAAAGTAAGAAACATGCTTTTTGTTTTACCATCTTTAATAGTATTTATTCGTTATTGTAAATGATTCACCATTGCATTATATCCTAAAAAAAAAAAAAAAAATTCACATCTTAAATTAACTCAATATAATTAATTATTTGAAAAAAATTAATTACACTAAATTTTGTTTTTATTACGAAAAATTAAACATTTTATTACTAATAATCGCATTAATAATGTAAGACAAAATTCACACCTATTAAAGAAACTTAGTCTTAATTATTTATACAGTTTTTATCTTTAATGTATTTTTAGATTTTTACTGGGGAAAAAAAGTAGATAGAAATATTTTAAGAAGAGGAGAATATAATAGATGAAGGCAATATTCCTTTAATGAATCAGCTGACGTGAAGGTCAGAGGTCGCGGTGTCAGGTGTGTTCAGCCGTTTAAGGGGTTCAGGGTCAAAGCGTGTTTTGTTTCGGGGTCTCGTTACCGTGGCGAACAGCGGCACTGATCGATTTTCTGCTGCGTCTCTTTAATTAAACATGCGGATGATGAGAACAGGGATTAATGTGCTGTTATTAACACACATTTACACTCACACACACACTCACACACAGACGTGCACACACACACACACACACACACACACACACACTGACTTGCACACACACACACACACACACACACTCACACACAGACGTGCACACACACACACACACACACACACACACACACTGACTTGCACACACACACACACACACACACACACACACACTCTCTCATTCACACACACGCACAGACACACTCTCTCTCACACACACACGCACAGACACTCTCACTCACACTCACACACTCACACACACACACACACACACACACACACACACTCACTCACTCACTCACTCACTCACACACACACACACACACTCTCTCATTCACTCACTCTCTCACACACACACGCACAGACACTCTCACTCACACTCACACACACACACACACTCACTCACTCTCTCACACACACACGCACAGACACTCTCACTCACACTCACACACACACACACACACACACACACACACACACACACACACACACACACACACACACACACACTCTCTCATTCACTCACTCACACACACGCACAGACACTCACACACACACACACACACACACACACACACACACACACACACACACACACACACACACACACACACACACACACACACACACACACACACACACACACACTCACTCACACACACACACTCTCTCATTCACTCACTCACACACACGCACAGACACTCTCACTCACACTCACTCACACACACACAATTAAATTTTATGACAAATTAAATATTTTATTAATAATAAAATAAACATTAAATTAATAGCTTATATTAATATAATATGAATGTGAATTAGTGGCACTGCATAAAAAATACATGTTTAATTAGTCATTTTTACTGTGTGTCTCTGGGAGATTTCTCCTCATGTTTTTAACTTTATTATTTCTGCCCATATTGTTTATACTATTGTTTATATAAAATTACAATTGACTAACGCAGAGCCCCTGTCCACACAATAAACCCTTTATCATATTTCAGCATGAATAAAAACATGATTTAGTCGCTTTATCAATATCATTTCCTCCGGGACGCCACACGCACGACCTCACAAGAAGCTTATTAAAGCAACATTCCTGTTCAACACGACTTAAGCTGACAGTATCTGTGACACGCAGTCAATTACCCCAGAAGATCATCTCAGCTCGCGCCTCGTCTCGTGTAAACACGCAGAAATCATGTTTACATTCATGCACTTACAACGGACGTCTATGAGACGAGGGTTTAAAAGCAGAAATGTGCTTCTGCCGTTAATTATTCAGCAAAAGCTCGAGCTGTACAGTGTCTAAATCCTGCTTTTGTGGATTGATGGACCAGATTGACTCCTGTTTAACCAGATGTGCAGTGTGAACACACCAGAACAACACGATCCGGTTGTGCCCCTGCCTCCAGTAGTGCCTCGCGGTCCGGCCCCAGAACGGGTAATGAGTGTCCTGCAGCATCATGTCTGTCACCTTGGAAACAAACAAACAAACAAACAAACAAACAAACAAACAAACAAACAAACACTCCTTATTTACTTTGTGTCACAGTGTCAGGGTTATTATCATCAACTAAAACTAAAACAATAAAACAAAAAGTGTGTTACATGAAATATATTTAACAGCTGAAATTAAATTAAAAAAAGAAATAATAATTAAAATAATTAAAAAATATATTATTATTATTATTATTAAATAATACAAATAATAATAATGACAGAAATGACAATAACACTAAAATTACTCAAAGTTAAACTGAAATTAAAGTGAAAACAACAAAAATTTTAAATAATAAATATAAAAAAATATAATAGTATATAAATTATACTAAAACGGTAAAAATGAACTAAATAAAAGGTATTCCATTTCCAAAATATTTTCATGTAATAAATTTGTTTTAACTTTCTTTATTATATTATTTATTTCCTAATACATTTCTTATTCAGTGCATGTTATTGTAAGAAAAAAATATAGTTTACAGTTAGAAATTATTTATTGTCAATTAAATCAAATCATTATTTTAGTATTATTGAGACTACTATAATAATTGTATTAATATTTTGAATTAGCTTTTATTTTTATATTTCTTTTATTTTTATATTTTCCTTTTTCCTTTAGTAATTTTGTTGCATTTTTGTTTTCTTTAAATATGTCTATACAGTTTTAGTTTTAAATGAAAATGAAAAGAGAAATGTTTCCTTGACAACTAACATTTTTCTTTTTCCTTATTTTATTTCATTGCAGGAAACATTTATTTTAAGTAAGGATTTTTTTATTTTTTTTTGGGGGGGGGGTTAGTTTACTACAGTATATTATAAAATTAACTATTATAAAATTGCATATTAAATATCTGTAAAAAAAAAAATTATTTCTATAGTTATTTACCACTACATTTAGTTTTGATAATGACAAATTAAGATAATAAAATAAATAAAAAGTATCTCAAATTAATTAATCTAAATGAGTGCGGTCAAATCGATTAATCGTGATTAATTGCATCTAACATAAAGGTTTGTGTTTTTTAATATATGTGTGTACATATTTATATATATGTATGTGTGTGACACACACACACACACATATATATATATACACATTATACACACATATTACATAATCACAAACTTTTATGTTATAGCAATTAATCACGATTAATCGATTTGACCGCACTCATCTAAATCTATAAAAAAATACTTATAATATGTAAATTATATTTATATGCATGTCATTATAATAAATGTACCTTATGCCATATACAAACCTCTAATCTGTGTGGTTTATGCATCATCTGTGTTTGTCAAGTGCACTACAGTAATGCCCTATAGAGTGAGCGCACTGCGCAGTGAGCCTGTCTAAGGTCAGATGACGGATCCCTTCCTTCAGAAAAGAAAGACTGAAAACTGTGGGGAGGGAAAGAGAAAGTGAAATAAATCTGTAAATCTTTCATCACGTCTCAGCCAATCCGCAGCCTGTGACGAGATGAAGGACTGAATTAATACGCCGTCGGTAATGTCTCGATTCAGCACTTCGAGACGCTCGTTCGCCCTTCGTCTTCCTCTTCTCTCACTCCTTCCTTTTATCCCTCTCTTTTTCTCCTCCTCTGTTCTCTTTTGTTCATCGCTGCAGTTTGAACACAGGAATACTAATGTCCCGAAAGACACACACACACACACACACACACACACACACCCCAGCAGATCCGAACTACACCTGCACTCGCGTGTCACTGAGAAAAGCTCTTTGATGCCGGATGCTGTCGGAAAGATGTTTGCTTCCTGCGTGTCCTTGAGTGAACTTGGGAAAAACTTGTTTTCTCCGCCACGATTGTCAACATTTATAATAGTGCTGATAGTTTACAAACAGACGGTATAGAAAAACTGAAGTACATACAGAGTGTCAATCAATTTGAGTGACAGCTGTCAGTTTAAACGTCACTCTTGCGGTGAGTTAAAGTCAACATGGGTTCAAAAGAAGTTATTTAAATATATTAAAACTACTAGAAAAATCACATATATAGCGTCTCATTTAAAATCATTTTCAAAATATGATAAATCAAAATGAATCACATGTATGCACATTTAACTAGGGTAACACTTATAATAAGGTGCCATTACAGTGTAAACAAATTATGATCAATAAGTAATGACAACATATGTTTTTACATTGCTATAACTCTTTAAAATAAGTTATGCAATTTCAACTTTTTTTTTATAAGTTAAACAAGATTCAACTAATTTTTTTAAGTCACTTTAATGTAATTTAAGTTGTAATGACTCAAACATCCAACTTAATTGTACTTAAAAAAAATTAAGGCAGCAACTTTTTTCTTTGTTAACAGTGATTAATTTTTTTTTTTAAACTGAATTAATTAAAAACTGTTAAATGTTAGTTCATGTCCATTAAATAATATTAACAGATTCAACTTTTGATTTTAATAATTTATTAGTAAATGTTGAAATGAACATTAACTATGATTAATAATCGCTAATTATCATTGTTAGTTCATGTTAATGTACTGTACTTATTGTGAAGCTTTACCAAATGTATTATACTGTATGTAAAATTATTTCACTGTTGAAGATAAAGTGTAAACGGGACAAAGCAATGCAGCATTAATGGCTTCCAGTGTGAGTGAACATCATTTTAATCATATTTTTCAAGCGTTATTAATTTCCCTGTTTTGCGGTTGCAGCTTTAAGGAGGATATTATTGCTTTCTCGAAGTGCCGAACTCTCTGTGGTTTTATCGCAGAGTTTCTGGGGCTAAACGAGGAGTTTGTTGGTTTAGGTGATCTCTAATGTCACATTCCCTCTGGGAACGTTCGCCGCTTTTCCACCAGAGTCAATTACCAACAAATAATTACAGGAACATTTGAGTGGCTCGTCAGACCCGGCGGGGAAGGTTCGTCAAGGTCAAGAATTCTCAGAAAACAATTTCATGCTGCTTTAAAGTTGCTACAGTCAATATGAAATCAAAATACACCATTTTTACTTTAATAAACATCCCTGGTGTTACTTGAGAACGATTCATTGGTGCACAATATTTTAAAGTTTTTATTGCCAGCCTTTGACCTGAAATCCCCATGATATTTTTTAAGTTAATATTTTAATAATTTAACATTTGCATGTTCACATTTCTCTGATGTGGGTTAATGGTCACATGACATGCAGCTAAACTAATAAAACAACACAATTTGTGTGGATAAATTAGTTTTACCTTGATTTTTATCGAGTTTACCTTGATAAAAAAAAAATTAAAAAACATGGTAAAATCACTTAAATGCACAACTATAATTAGCATATTATGATAAAATAAACCAATGACCAGTAAATAATTACATTTAGAAAATAATTTTCAATTTTTTTTAATAAATATATAAACTATATATAAATGTATAAAATTTATTTTAAATTGTAAAAAAATAATTAAATGTTACAAATATTTTAAACATTTTAAAATATAAAAAAATTATACATTTTAAATGTATAAAATGTATTTATTTTATTTATCTATTATAATAGGTAAACAAATAAAAAAACACTTTTTAACTTTGATATCGGAAGTGAAACTTATTTTGAGTGAAAAAGATATTTTGAGTGTGGTTTCATGTGGACTTTAAACAGGTTGTAGTCTCACCATCCACGCCGTCACAAAATCCCCCATCCACGTCCCAACAGCAGCGATCTTCATCAAGCTCTCGTTCCTGATGCCCATGTACTCCGTCACCATGTGAGGACTGTGGAGAGACACACACAGGTCAGTCACTGTTGATCACATCATGAGGAGTGGCGCTTTGCTTCTCCAAACGCGCTGATGTGACATTCGCTGGATAAAGTGTTTTTTTTAATTGATTTTTGATTGATTTTAAAGAATTACAACTACAGTCGGGGAGAACACTGAGTAAACAAACAAACAAAAAAAGACATAAAGAAAAAGTGACAAACTTGAAGGTGCAGTGTGTGAGTTTTAGCTGCATCTAGTGGTGAGGTTGTGAACTGCACCCATCAGAAGTTACGGTGGCCGACAGGAAGTGATGTAGTCGTCTGAGACAGCAGAGAGTAGCCAGTTAAGGATGTTTCTTCACAAAGATTAATTAAGAAATTAGGTTTAATTATTCAGTATAACAATATGTTATTGCGAATATTATTGTGACTTGTTCATCATTGTGTCAGTGTTTTATTCGCTGACTTTAGCTAAAGCTTCTTTACACGAAGAACAACATAGTGACGAAACGCGTTTGTCCGTTCAGGGCCACCGTAGAAACATGTGGATGTAAGGAGCATAGACATAATAAATACATATACGCCCTATTGGCCGCTGGATCGTACGTCAACGGCGCCGCCATACTGCGGAGGGCAACTTTCCCATTCCTCTCATAACGAGAATTGAGAAAAATGCCTATTTCGTGCTGCTTGGGGCTTTACAAATCGCCACACAATTGAAAACAGGTCTCAGGGAATTACCTTTCACAAGCAAAACTGAAAATTTGTTTCTGGTTGTATTTCATTTACTATTTTTATTTTCAGAGGAGAAAGGCCGCGAAATTTAAAAATACTACTGTTATTGTGTCACGAAATGTAGTTTTAAGAGTTTTTCAGTCGACAATGTAGTTGTTTAAAGCTCAAATCTGTGGTTTATTTATAAAGATAGCGCCTATTTAAAAATGTTAATCAAGTCGCCGCTGGATCTGATGTCTTAGTGGTTAAACATGAGAATAATTCGTCTTGTGTATATCTAACGGGCGATCTTTGGTCTCATTAATCTATCATTTGTTCCTTGGCAAATCGTTTTGGCTGAGGGCAAAGTGAAGTTTCATAACTTTATATATTTAAGCTATTTAACTTTAACGTTGTAGCCTGCTGTATGTTTGACTCAATCGTTTACTTTATTTCTTGACTTGTATAGATTCTTATACCTTTTAAAAACTGAAATTTAACAAAAAGAGACAGGGTTGAGTAGTTTTATTTTATATAGCCTATGTAAGAATATTTTAAAATATATAAATTTACATTATTTATTATTGTTATAATAATAATATACCACTTGCGATTATCAATCTATTATAGTTAAGCTGTTAAATGATTGTACTATTCATAGTAACTATTTAACTTATTATTTTTATTGTCTATATTCTGTAATTGATATTTCATATTCTATACGCTGATTTCACGCAGCCGTTATTTTGAAATCGAAAGCGAGGCTCCGGTGGGAAGAAAACCGGAAGTGTCGCCTTTAATCACAGGAGAGTCGTGAATGCGATGGCGTATTGTTGTGTTTAATGATGTTGTGTCAATTCTAAAAATGTACATACATTTCTTTCATACTTTAGACTATATACAGTGAAATTCATTTATAAATAAAATATTTTTTTTATATATAATTCAGAATGTAAAAAAAGTAGCAGGAATGAACTACATACATATCCTATATTGAATAGTAACATCCAATAGTGTAAATCGCGGCAGCAGCTTCAGGTTGGTAATCCAAAGCATTGTTGTTCATCTTTACTTCCGGGGTTCTTCCCACCGGAGCCTCACTTTCGATTTCAAAATGGTGGCTGCGTGAAATCAGCGTATTGCTATTATTATAGTATTATACATAAACTATATGCTATTATCAATATATTATTATATTATAGTACTTATATTATATAATTATACTTTTCATTACTATTTTATTTGCTGTATACTGTTTGTTTGTTTGTTTTATTGACTAAACTATTTACTATTATCCTACTTCTCACTTTATCTTATATCTACTATTTGCATTGCACTGACTGTAGTTGTACCATATCATATGTATTACCATAAAGGATCCATCAGTTATCTTTGTTGTTGCTAAAATCGGGTCAATGACAGAATATGCTTTTTCCACAATAAGAAAACTTTATTTTATTTAATGTGAAAATTAAATTATATCTCAGTATGGGGGTGTTCACAATTCTTATCCAAGAATAAAAAGCCAAATACATGACAAGCCTGAGCTTTGGCCATTCCTTATTAAAAAATATATTTTATAAGTCTAACTATCGAGATTTTAAATAACTAGAGATGGAACTTTTTTGTACACCACATACAAACCACTGAAATCGGTTGATAAATGTAATTTTTTGGGGTTTTTATCCAGAAAAACCGCAGCTCACCTGTTTACTTGCATTTGATTACAGCGCCCTCCGCAAAATGGCGGACGCGTTGACGTACGCTGATTTCACGCAGCCGTTATTTTGAAATCGAAAGCGAGGCTCCGGTGGGAAGAAAACCGGAAGTGTCGCCTTTAATCACAGGAGAGTCGTGAATGCGATGGCGTATTGTTGTGTTTAATGATGTTGTGTCAATTCTAAAAATGTACATACATTTCTTTCATACTTTAGACTATATACAGTGAAATTAATTTATAAATAAAATATTTTTTTTAAATATAATTCAGAATGTAAAAACAGAAGCAGGAATGAACTATATACATATCCTATATTGAATATTAACATCCAATAGTGTAAATCGCGGCAGCAGCTTCAGGTTGGTAATCCAAGGCATTGTTGTTTATCTTTACTTCCGGGGTTCTTCCCACCGGAGCCTCACTTTCGATTTAAAAATGGCGGCTGCGTGAAATCAGCGTATAGGGCGTCTATGTATTTATTATGTCTATGGTAAGGAGACCCGCGGTGTGTGTAGAGAGAAATGCCTAGAAGCTAATAAAAACATTACAGTTCATTATGTAAGGTCTTTATACACCACTGAAAACATAGTTATGTATATGATATTGCATTTCTGTCAACAGATCCTCCTCAATATTACACAACGCACATTTAAAAGTTGAACAAAAATGTGAAAATGAGATTGAAACGCACTTTGCAGCTTTCTTATTTTTCAAACCCAATAGCCTATTGTATTTTGGTATTGTTGAATTTTTTATCTTAAAATTCAAAACAAAGGCTTGTTTCCTCTAAATTTACATTTATGGATACTGAATTTAGCTAACAGAAGAAGCAGATTATTATTCCTTATGATAAGAAAAAAAACATAACACATTTTTAGCTGAGCGTGATGAGCCTTAATAAAGGAACAGACATCTAACCAAAAACAAACTGAGTGAGGACAACTCCAAAATAAATGATCAAATGTTTCAGGATAAAGTGTTTCAGTAACGCTACGGGACATAACGTCATCACAAACACAAATGAACTTCAGAGGCCTTTATAATGCATTCAGGGAACGAATGGCTTCCAGAAAATGATCCAAAAACACAGCCAAGCGTTCATATGTTGTGACAGCGAGCGAATGTAATCTTCTTTACGCCGCTTTTATGCCGTCAGAAGTGTTTACAGGCCTTGAACAGGTACAAACTCGCTAATCTGCTTATGCACGTCAGTTCGTGATATCAGGCGGCGGGAAACGCTGAACAAGGCAAACTCTATTGTGGATAAATGACAAGCGGATTGGGGTTTTTGGTCTCATTCTGAACCGCGTTACGGATAATAACGGCATTATATTCTGTAAAGGAGAACATGTTTTAACGAGCTTTTCCTCATTAGCACCGTTCATCATAGGCCTATGCTGAGTTTATATACACTACCGTTCAAAAGTTTGGGGTCAGTAAGATTTGACCAACCTCTTCTGCTCACCAAGGCTGCATTTATTTGATTAAAAATACAAACAAAAACAGTAATATTGTGAAATATTATTCCAATTTAAATCAGATGTTTTCTATGTGAATATACAGTAAAGTGTAATTTATTCCTGTGATCAAAGCTGATGTTCAGCATCATTACTCCAGTCTTCAGTGTCACATGATCCTTCACAAATCATTCTAATATGAGGATTTGATGATCAAGAAACATTTATGATTATTATCAATGTTGAAAACAGTTATTTATATTTTTATTTCATGATAGAAAGTTCAAAAGAACAGCATTTATCTGAAATCTAAAGCTTTTGTAACATTAAACACGACCGTTCAAGAGTTTGGGGTCAGTAAGAATTTTTATTTTATTTTTGGGGGAAAGAAATAAAATAAATCAATACTTTTATTCATCAAGGACGAGTTAAACTGATCAAAAGTTACAGTAAAGACATTTATAATGTTAGAAAATATTCTATTTTAAATAAATGCTTTTCTTTTTAACTTTCTATTCATCAAATAATTTTGAAAAAAATGTGTACAACAACTGTTTTCAACATTGAAAATAATAATGAATGTTTCTTGATCATCAAATCATCATATTAGAATTATTTCTGAAGGATCATGTGACACTGAAGACTGGACTATATATATATATATATATATTAAGAATGTATGTACATTTATAATACGATGCTTTGTATTACATTACCACTGCATCAAATTACAAATAAATAAATAAAATAAAAACGCTGCTGTGAGGTTGCTTGGCTGATGATAAAGTTGATCTTTCTCTCTTCTGACTTCCGTTATCAATCCATCTGTTTTTTTTACTCTTCTTGAAAGTTGTGAAAACACTATTGTGGAGTTTTTCTTTTGCTATTTGAGCGAATGGGAACACGAAAAATATGTTTACAGTGGTCTCTTAGGCCCTGTCCCAGATGGCACACTCCGGACTTGAGTCCACACTTTGGTGATGTCATGTAGTGCAGACCTATAGGGCCCTTGGCTCGAGTCCACGAGGGCGCATTGAGAGGTATTTTTGGGACAGACTTGATCGTCACGCCGGAAACAATGCTCTGGTTGTTGTTGGACAGGAGAAATCACATTTTTGCGCTCCGACGTCTCATCTCCATGTCCACTACACAGCCGGCTTTTACAGTTCTATATTTTGATATTATGCATGCCACCTGAGCATTAGACAATACATCATGCTTATTTAAATGATGTATACAAAATAATACATATGTTCCATTTGAACTAAGATTACAATTTTAACACATAATGAAAATGTGCATGAGTTTCAGATGAATTTTTAGGTTTCAATATTCATACTATGTTTACATATGACTCAGTAATGCCTTGACATTCGGTTCTGTTTATTTAATGAAGCATAATGTGATCGTATTATTAAACGCGCTATTATTATGTTTGTGACATCAACCACTGGTCGATGAGTTTATAATGTTTGTATAAACTGTAGGCAACAACTGGTAAAATGTACATCTAGGTCATAAAAACCATAATGTTTTCTTCTCAGCCATGTCAACAATTATCCGTGAGCGAAATCTCCTCCCATCCGGTGTCTGATTGGCCTTTCGCAAGGATTCCTGGGTAGTTAAAGTGTGTGGAGCCTGCATCTATGCGGAAGACCGCTTCAAGGGTACCAAGGCCCTGTCCCAAATGGCACACTCCGGACTTGTGGACTTCCTCAGAGTCCACACTTTGGTGACGTCATGTAGTGCAGACCTATAGGGCCCTTGGCGCGAGTCCACGAGGGCGCATTGAGAGGTATTTTTGGGACAGACTCGATCGGCATGCCGGAAATAACGGTCTGGTTGTTGTTGGACAGGAAAATCACATTTTTGCGCTCCGACGTCTTATCTGCATGTCCACTACACAGCCTAATTTTACAGTTCTATATTTTGATATTATGCATATCACCTGGGCATTAGACAATAGATAAATCATGCTTATTTAAATGATGTATACAGTTGTACATAATAATACATAATGTTCCATTTGAACTAAGATTACAATTTTAAAACATAATTTAAACATATTTTTTTCAATTTACAGGTTTCAATATTCATACTATGTTTACATATGACTCAGTAAAGCCCTGCCATTCGGTTCTATTTATTTAATGAATCATAATGCGATCGTATTATTAAACACGCTATTATTATGTTTGAGACATCAACCACTGGTCGATGACCATAATGTTTGTATAAACTGTAGGTAACAACTGGTAAAATGTACATTTAGGTCATAAAAACAGTAATATTTTCTTCACAGCCATGTCAACAATTATCCGTGAGTGAAATCTCCTCCCATCTGTTGTCTGATTGGCCTTTCGCAAGGATTCCTGGGTAGTTAAAGTGCGTGGAGCCTGCATCTATGCGGGCTTCGTGGAAGACCGCTTCAAGGGTACAAAGGGGGCGCTGCTGAGCACACTTCAGAGCGGTAAAATGCTGAATGGGACGGCCTACGGACTCGTAGACTCAGCGAGCACGCGCAATTCAAGTCCACGAGACCGAAAGTCCGCATGAAGTGCGCCATTTGGGACAGGGCCAAAGGGGGTGCTGCTGAGCACACTTCAGAGCGGTAAAATGCTGAATGGGACGGCCTACGGACTCGTGGACTCGGCGAGCACACGCAGTTTAAGTCCACGAGACGGAAAGTCCGCATGAAGTGCGCCATTTGAGACAGGGCCTTATTTCACCGCTATAGAAGTTTACACAACTGTGACGACTTCCGCTTCTGATAAACCCGGAAATATATACATATATATTTCTCATTTCAGTTAAAGGTTATTTTATTTTCAAGTAAGGATTTTTACTATGAATTAAAACATCAAATTAATTAATAAAAAATTGCATATTAAATATAATTTAAATGACAAATTCCGACCCTGGTTATAGATCACCCTGTAAACGAGTCAAGAGCGAGTGTTTAACAAGCTCTCATCCTAAACACGTTCATGGTTCGCTAATCTACAACTAATCTGTAAAGCAAACGAACGCTGGACCCGCTGTCATTACTGTCTCATAATGCGTGAGATTGAATCTGTATTCTGTGCGTTCGAGCGCTTGTCCAAATCACCTTCCTCCCGCACACGATAAAGCCGCTGTGATTAGAACGAAGATTTATTGGTGCATTAAGTCAGTTTCACACACCCTGTGGTTGTGGCCCACGGCCAGCCTGGCCTCGAGTCCGCTGGGAGTCGTTCACCAAGGGCATCGAGCTGATCGATCATACGGGAACCGTCCGGCGCTCACGGGTGTGTTAGTGTGTGGAACAGAGCAACTAGTTTAGGTTGGGGCGGTTTTACAGTATTACATGAAGGGGAATGGTGCGATATGGCAGTGGCTGAGGCACTCTCTCTCTCTCTCTCTCTCTCTCTCTCTCTCTCACTCTCTCTCTCTCATTAGTGTCTCATGTCTTCATTTATTCATTATGGCTGTAATTTTAATGCAGAACTGCTGGGTAACCTGACAGTCACATCAGCTCAGCAGCACAAATGACACACAGTGACAACATTCACAGATATTAAGTCTTTTTTGGACATGCACCATAGGATTACAATGTTTTTGAACATTTACTATAGTAATACCATGTTTTTCGACACGTAACAAAGCATTTTTGGACATGCACCATTAAAAGTCCATGTTTTTTGAACATTGAAGAAGGTATTACCAAGTTTTTGACATGTTCAATAGTGGTGATCTGTTTTTTGAACATTTACCATTGTAATAGCATGTTTTTTGACATGCAACATAGGATTACAATGTTTTGAACATTTACTATAGTAATGTCATGTTTTTATATACCATGTAATGGTATAGTTATAGTAATACCATGTTTTTGGATATGCACTTACTTAGTATTACAATGATTTTTGGATATGTACGATTGAAATACCACATTCTTTAAACATTTACCATGATAATACCATGTTTTAAGATATGCACCATAGTATTACCATGTTTTTTGGACATGTACCATTGACGTGCCATGTTTTTTTAAACATTTACCATGATAATACCATGTTTTAAGACATGCAGCATGTTTTTTGGATGTGTAACATTGAATTTTTGGACATGTACCATTAAAATGCCATGTTTTCTGAACATTTCCCATGGTAATAAATTTTTTTGGACATGCAACATAGTATTACAATGATGTTTGGACATGTACCATTGAAATACCATGTTTTTTAATCATTTACCAAGACAATGCCATGTTTTTGAACATGTATCATGTCATATGAATATGCTATTCATTCAGTTCCACACTGAAGTTACATAATAATAACATCTGATAACATCACTGTACCATGATTTGACAGTGGATTTAAAGTGTGTATATCTATAGACACACACACAAACATTTGAACCAGATAATGCTCAACAGCTTGCTCGTACACATGCGGTTTATCCAAACGATTCCCCAGAGTCTCTTCTGGTAATTATAGTTCTACAGCAGCCCAGTTTATGAAATATGAGACGCACTGGTAAAAAAATGAGGTCACGTGTTGTTGATTTGAATGAGACGTTCCTGACGGAAACAGCGAGCCCTGATGAGGCGAGTCGCGCTGGGAAGAACATCAGATGCACAGACCCTCGTTCCTGGAAGCCGGAGAGACCCGTGACAGGATTACTGATGTGTGTGTGTGTGTGTGTGTGACGTGCCGGTATTCCAGGGATGAGGAGAGACGCTCCAGCCGTGAGAATTAATATGAATGATGCTAATGAGTCGAGTCTCACGGAGAACAAAACGCCCAAGTCATGATTTGATGAATTCAAACTCCAGTCGCTGCTCAAATGTGTGTTTGCCTTTGGTCTATTTCAGGCCAGAAGACGGTCTGATTCTGTGGAAACTCTCCGAGATGTTTGTGACATTCTCACCGGATCCCAAGGCAGGACTGAATTTTAATCAGGCACCGTCTCGGAAGCCCCAAATCTGAAAGCCCCTTCAACATTTCTCACATCATCACAGTTTATTCACTATAGTTTAGAAAATGGTCCTAAAATATGAGCAGAACTCAGTTGATATTTGACTGGTTTTGTCCGTCCTTCTGTTAGACTGTCTCACACATGAATTATGTTGAATATCTGTCAGCTGTTAAATTTAACTACACAATTAGATAATACCAGTTTAGCTCAACCAGTGACCAAGCAATGCTTCATTTTGTTCAGTCTGTGTGTAAAAAGAGCATTAGCAATTAAAGACAAAACACTTCAGCAAAACATGATCAGCTCAAAGTGTCTGAATCATTTATGGTCTCAAATTTGTATAAATTTTACTGAAGAATTATTGGGTATAATATGTCACAGCTTACTTTAGTTTGCTCTCCTCACTTACATAAATTAACTACAGCGCACACACTAGTAAAAAAATATAAAAAATGATATCTGGTGTCTGAATAATGTTTGGTTTGACTGTATGCAGGACTTCTCCAATCATTTAGTCAGAAATAATTTAAACTCCGCCCCTTTTATAGAATCAACTGAAAGATCACAGCTCTGTTTTTGAGAGCCACGCCCACATCTCAACATCCAATCAACAGCCGATAGAACTAAGCCCCGCCCAACATGGTTTCACTCGGATATCCGTCACAATACAGAGGAAAAGATTAGTCGCTATTTCGATTTCGTCTCAACTTTAAACTAGTGTTTTACAATTGATGACAGACGTTGAATGTAATGACAGAATTTTCATTTTTTTGCCTAAATTATTCCTTTAACACGGCACATTTTAAATCTTCTAGAATGCTTAAATAAAATCAGAATAGACTATATTTATATCCTTTTGAGCTGACATTATTAATCCCTCCTATTTTCCAATCACAATCCAATCAATTCCTCATGAATTATCATTGAAAATCCTGTTTCTCTATTGTGTCACTTTGGATAAAAAGCATCTTCTAAATGCATAAATGAAACTACGTCACGTTACGACAGTCAAACGGTTTGTGAAGTTTCCGTAATGTGCATCTGATTATTGCAGCTTGTCAGATTGACAAGAACAAATGCAAATCAATAACGTGTGAATGTCAGCGCTGTATTATTTGCTCTCATTTAGACGAGTTTCCGTTTGCAGTTTTAAAGCTGAACTGCAGCAAAACCAGAAACACAGAATAAACCAAGCTGATTATAATGAGGAATTAGCAAGTAAATGTTCCCTCTCACACAGACACGGATGTAAATTATGCAGACTTCTGCGGATCTCCCCGAGGGAAAACCTCATTCTGGACTAAAGGCGAGATTTGCCAAAGTTTTATAAGCAACAGCGAGTGTTAGATTAGACAGCTACTAGTGCAGAAACGGGTTGATTTATGGTTCCAGCAGCTTGTAAAACAGCACTTAACGTGATGATCATGTTGAGCGGTTAGTCTGGCTGCTGGTAAAACACACACACACACACACACACACACACACACACACACACACACACACACACACACACACACACGTTTACTTAGCCATCTAAATGAGGACATTCTCTAGACGTAATGGTTTTTATTCTCTATATTCTGTCCCCTTACACTAACCTACCCCTCACTCACACACACACCCACACACACACTAACTCTACCCCTAAACCTACCCATCACACACACACACACACACTAACCTGACCCCTAAACCTACCCATCACACACAACTTTCTGCATTTTTACATTTTCAAAAAACCTTTAATTACTTTATTTTTATGATTTACAAATGAGGACGTCCCCAAAATATAGTTAAGTAGGCACACACACACACACACACACACACACACACACGCATGTCACTTCCTGATGTACGATTCGGCCTATATGTGCATCTGTTAATCCCACGGGAGTTTTGCAGTTGTCACGGTAACAGTGGAAGCGGCTCGTCTCCAGCTGGGCTGACCTGTGAGAGACCGTTGGCCACGCCCCCTTCCACACAGGCCACGCCCCCTGCCCTACATTGTCCAACTGTTTTTCTTCCCCCAAATTGATTCTCTTCCAATTCTTAAAGAAAAGTGACCTAGTTTAAAGCACTTTGTTTGCCCATAACACATTCTGTCATCATTTACTTGTCCTAATGTTGTGCCATTGAAATACCACGTGTTTTTGGCATGCTCCATAGTATTCCCATTTTTTGGACCGTTGAATTGTACTGCTTTTTTAAAAAACATTTACCATTGAAATGCCATGTTTTTTGGACATGTACCATTAGAATTAGCATGTATTTTGGACATCCCCCATGTTATTACCATGTTTTTGGGCATGTGCCATTGAATTGCCATGCTTTGTGAACATTTCCCATGGTAATACCATATTTTTGGACATTCACCATAGTATTAAGATGGTTTTTGGACGTGTACCATTGAATTACCATGTTTTTTGAACATTTACTATGGTAATACCATGTTTTTTGGACATTTTTCATGCTAATACCAAGTTTTTTGGACATTCATCATAGCATTACAGTGTTTTTTGGACGTGTACCATTGAATTACCATGTTTTTTGAACATTTACTATGGTAATACCATGTTTTTTGAACATTTACTATGGTAATACCATGTTTTTTTGGACATTTCTCATGCTAATACCATGTTTTTGGACATGTACCACATAATACATTTTTTGGGGCAATCATGTACTATTGAATTACCATGTTTCTTTGAACATTTACTATGGTACTTCTATGTTTTTTGGAGATACATCTGAAATACAGTACCACTGAAATGCCAACATGTATCATAGTATTACCATGTATTTTGACCATGTATCATGGCATATCAATATTTTATTAATTGAGAACCATATTTACATATTGATTATGTTTTGTTCACCCCAAAATAAAACGCAAATGTCGGAGCAAAATCACACATATTTATCAGTATGAAATAATATTTCATGAGTCATTCTGACATATTAATATTCCTCAGATTTACATAGTCTAATAATTGCATATGGAAAGCCGCTACCTCCTTGACGCTCAGTTTTGATTTATCATAACAATTATCAGAGAGCGCGTCTGATTTATTAGGTTTCGTCTGAAACCCAAGCTATTGATTAAAATGAAATGTAATGTTCTTCTTCTGGTAAAATAAAACAGATTAGCTCCATCCAGTCCTCAAGGTCAAAGGTCATTCTGGATCCATGAGCCAATGACCTTGCAATACCAGCCTGGAGATGAGATATTCTCAGCGCTCTGATATTGATTATGCGGTGAGGTGTCAGCATCATCACACCTTCAGGACCTCTTTGCCACAAACACAACATTTATCTAGAGACCCCACAGGACTTTCAATTACACTGGACCAGTTACAGCCCAGTTACAGCCCAGTTACAGCCAGTTACAGCCCAGTTACAGCCCAGTTACAGCCCAGTTACTGCCTACAAGTGCCAGACGGAAATACAGACACAAATAAACACTGAAAAAAATCCACTGAGATTATTTACAAGTGATTTTCTGTGATTGTGCAAGACTTCTGATTCATTAGCTGCTATAGATTCATAACTAGAAGAATATCTCCACCTTATTCCTGACGATCTTACTGCGTGTTGAATTATGGGTGGCACTTCTGGTTTGGGGAACTTCCATTAAAAACACTGAAACAAATTATTTCAAATCATTAGGTTGCCCTACAAATAAAGCTGATCCATCAGTTCGACTGACGATAACGTAACACTTGACATGTTATAACAAGAATATCTACGGCAAGAGCTCTTTTCAGTCGCCGCTTTCTTTTCCTCATGATTATTTTCTTTTTTCCCTTTGGAAAGGACAACATATACTGCACATTTGTGGTCTGTTCTCCCGATTTAATTTACGATATATTCCATTAATAATTCACTGGAATGCACAAAGAATCTCGCGTTTTTCTCCTCAAATCCTCATGTCTCTTTCCAGGTTTGTTTTCACAGGTAAATACAATTTATTATCTGTCAGAATGACGGATTTCACTTTGAAATAGTTAATAGTTTTAGTTAATAAACATTTTTGATTAAGGCAACATATGTTACATTATACAGATATATTACCATGTATATATCAGTGATATTTAACCCGTCTGTTATTGCTGTGGAAAGCATCACGTTTTGGGGTTATTCATGGTCTGGGTTTGAAAGGACCTTGTTGATGCTTTTACACTTTTAAATGTCCTTTTAATGTTCGATGGTTGAAGTGTGAGTAGAATAATCTCATCTTATAGTGACACTTTTTTTTAAACGTATTATTACGTTCATAGAGCAAGCCTTTCACTGATTGTTTACAGCTTAACGGAGGTTACACCCATAATCCGCTCAGTGTCATGGGCCGTAGGAATAAGGTGGATAAGTTAATGCATTGATGAATTGGGATGGATTCTTGTTGCAGTGCATTGTGGGATTTTCAGCAATGTGGCTGATGTTATTGCACTGGTTTCTGTGTCTTTCAGACGGTTGGCGCTGTGACTTCTAATTGGCCGTGAGTAATGCGATCTGCACTCTTAATTAAATAACGCTGCTTAATTAGCACATGATGTATGCCTGTAACTGAGCCTCGATGGTGATGAGTTACAGGGGCTGAACGCTGACTCCGCCCCCTCTCAAGGCCCCGCCCACATCACACAGGATGTAGTCATCATCATCATCATCATCATCATCATCTGTGTGTTGGGCTCTAGATGCTGAGAGCAGCTGCAGTAATGATGCAATAAAGGTGGATATTATGTCATAAAGGACATTATGATTTTTGAGGATTTGCTATGGAATCGTTTGGACTTCCGGACTCTCAACAGCCTTTTTTATGACATGAAGAGAGAGAATGTGTTATGTTCATTTCAATCACAACCATATTGAGCGGCCGCCAGTGTGTGTGTGTGTGTGTGTCTGTGTGTGTGTGTGTACTTGTACAACTATAGTTGTGAGGACCGGTTTGAGTTTTAGACCATTGGAGTGAGGACAAAGAGAGTAAAGTGAGGACATTTTGGCCGGTCCTCACTTTCTGAGAGCCTTTAAAGGCCTGTTTGAGGATCAAGACTTGGTTTTAGGGATAAGGTTATAATGAGGTCAAGGGTCAGGGTCGGGGTCGGGTTGCCTAGTTAGTTGAGATGGGTAGGGTTACGGTAAGCGGCTAGAGATTGCATTGTGTCAATGAATGTCCTCATAAAGATAGATGTACAAGAATGTGTGTGTGTGAGAGAGAGAGTGTGAGTGTGTGTGTGTGTGTGTGTGTGTGTGTGTGTGTGTGTGTGTGTGTGTGTGTGTGTGAAGGGGGAGGAAGCAGAACTGGTTGTTAAGAGTGTTATGTGGGGGTTTGAGCGGGTGTTATTGTGTGTGTGTGTGTGTGTGTGTGGGGGGTCACAGAGAATAAAAGAATATCAATGAGAAGCATGAGAGGCAACAGATGCTGAGAGAGATCTGATTTGATTTCGATTTTCCTTTTGATTTGGGATGAAATATGACATAATTTCCTCATACAAACATAAACACAAGACAAACATATTCTACTGTATGTGTGTGTCTAACAACAGATGAATTAACACGGTAACCAGCTCTAGAGTAAGAGAGTAGTAACTTAGTATTGAACACTGTCATTAAAACAATCAAAATGTCACTAAGCGATGATCACAATATGTGTAGTAACCGTAGTAGAAACTGAGGTTCCCGTTGTAAACACACTTCAGATACTGTGAGGTTAATCTGACGTTTATTCTGAGAGTGAATCAGAGTCACAGTGAGAATATAATGACACGAGCATCAGACCCGTGTGTGAATGAGAGGGTTTGAGCCGCGAGCGCCGGGACTCGCACAGGTCGCCTCTCCTCACAGCTGTAAACAATCATTACTCATGACAGAGCCGAAAACATCAGACACCTGCAGTCAGAGAGATGAGCGAGAGACAGACGGAGGAGAGAGAGCTGCTCGTCTGACTGTACAACAGCGCCACCTATCTGTGAGAGGCCGCATCACACCTGTTCTGAGATCAACACACTCAAATACTGAGACACATCAAAACCATCAACCAAAACACATCAAAACAATTAACCAAACACATCAAAACAATTAACCAAACACATCAAAACAATTAACCAAACACATCAAAACAATTAACCAAACACATCAAAACCATCAACCAAACACAAAGCAATTAAACACATCAAAACAATCAACCAAACAGATCAAAACCATCAACATCAACCAAGCACTTCAAAATCATCCACCAAACACTTCAAAACCATCAACCAAACACTTCAAAACCACCAAACACATCAAAACCATCAACCAAACACATCAAAACCATCAACCAAACACTTCAAAACCATCAAACACATCAAAACCATCAACATCAACCAAACACATCAAAACAATCAACCAAACACTTCAAAACCATCAACATCAACCAAACACTTCAAAACCATCAACCAAACACTTCAAAACCATCAACCAAACACATAAAAGCAATTAAACACATCAAAACCATCAACCAAACACTTCAAAACCATCAACCAAACACTTCAAAACCATCAACCAAACACATAAAAGCAATTAAACACATCAAAACCATCAACCAAACACTTCAAAACCATCAACCAAACACTTCAAAACCATCAACCAAACACTTCAAAACCATCAACATCAACCAAGCACTTCAAAACCATCCACCAAACACTTCAAAACCATCAACCAAACACTTCAAAACCATCAACCAAACACATCAAAACCATCAACCAAACACATCAAAACCATCAACATCAACCAAGCACTTCAAAACCATCAAACACATCAAAACCATCAACCAAACACATCAAAACCATCAACATATCAACCAAACACATCAAAACAATCAACCAAACACTTCAAAACCATCAACATCAACCAAACACTTCAAAACCATCAACCAAACACTTCAAAACCATCAACATCAACCAAACACTTCAAAACCATCAACAGCAACCAAACACTTCAAAACCATCAACATCAACCAAACACTTCAAAACCATCAACCAAACACTTCAAAACCATCAACATCAACCAAACACTTCAAAACCATCAACCAAACACTTCAAAACCATCAACCAAACACTTCAAAACCATCAACCAAACACTTCAAAACCATCAACCAAACACTTCAAAACCATCAACAGCAACCAAACACTTCAAAACCATCAACCAAACACATCAAAACCATCAACCAAACACTTCAAAACCATCAACCAAACACTTAAAAACCATCAACCAAACACTTCAAAACCATCAACCAAACACATAAAAGCAATTAAACACATCAAAACCATCAACCAAACACTTCAAAACCATCAACCAAACACTTCAAAACCATCAACCAAACACATAAAAGCAATTAAACACATCAAAACCATCAACCAAACACTTCAAAACCATCAACCAAACACTTCAAAACCATCAACCAAACACTTCAAAACCATCAACATCAACCAAGCACTTCAAAACCATCCACCAAACACTTCAAAACCATCAACCAAACACATCAAAACCATCAACCAAACACATCAAAACCATCAACCAAACACATCAAAACCATCAACATCAACCAAGCACTTCAAAACCATCAAACACATCAAAACCATCAACCAAACACATCAAAACCATCAACATATCAACCAAACACATCAAAACAATCAACCAAACACTTCAAAACCATCAACATCAACCAAACACTTCAAAACCATCAACCAAACACTTCAAAACCATCAACATCAACCAAACACTTCAAAACCATCAACAGCAACCAAACACTTCAAAACCATCAACATCAACCAAACACTTCAAAACCATCAACCAAACACTTCAAAACCATCAACATCAACCAAACACTTCAAAACCATCAACCAAACACTTCAAAACCATCAACCAAACACTTCAAAACCATCAACCAAACACATCAAAACCATCAACATCAACCAAACACTTCAAAACCATCAACCAAACACTTCAAAACCATCAACATCAACCAAACACTTCAAAACCATCAACATCAACCAAACACATCAAAACCATCAACCAAACACATCAAAACCATCAACCAAACACTTCAAAACCATCAACCAAACACTTCAAAACCATCAACCAAACACTTCAAAACAATTAACAAAAAACAGCAAAACAATTAAACAAACACATTTATTCATTATTAGACTTCCTGTAGGTAATATATATACAGTATATACATACACATATTGGAATCAGTTGTTGAGTCTAAGCACTACTCACACACACACACACACACACACACACACACACACACACACACAAAAACAAACAAATAAGTTGTATCTAGTAACGATTCTGTCTGAGAACTGAGAAGTCAGCTCTAGGTTTCTCCCTCAGATATTTTGAGTCTGTTCTGTGAGAGCTGACAGATTTAGCGTTCTGCTCATAAACACACAGATTATGCAGCTTCGGATGAAATCTTTTATGATCTGGTTAGAAGATATTGCTAATCGTTGCTCTGAGACTTTTTAAAGTCACTGTAACCTCAGCCATTGTTAAACCAGCGATTGAAAGGTCTGAGAATAATGCCCATCTGCTATCTTCAGATCTTTGTTCATCAAAGTTTTCGACACCTGAATAAAACAGCGAAGGTTTCTGGCCCTCATGACTGTATCGGATGCTGTCAAACTAGAGTCTGATCAGTCAAACTAGTGTGTGTTCATTCTGATGATGCTTTTATGCCCAGAAACAATCGGCAGGATTGCCACGCGTTTAACCTTGAGAAGATGTGTGGTGGAACGATCACTCAACATTCAATCCCACAGAAAAATGGTGCAGTCGTTCTCCGAACAGTCGTCTGTAATGTGAAAGCATCGGCTGTGTGCAGAGCTGAACATTAGATGGCGAATCAAACCGTAAGTGAGGCATCCATCTTGTCGTGTGAAATTGAAGTGGTGGCGTGTTCTCAAACGGCCCACGGTTGACTGTACGCACATGTGCTGATCTTCTGTTCCTGCTGATAATGTAAAGCAGACTGAAGACGCCGGTTCCCCGGGTCAGTGCTTAAAAGTGCTTAAAGCTTAATGGACTCATGCACGGCTGGTCAATTCAATTCCTCAGAGAGGATGAAGAACAGGGCCGAGAATAGAGAAACATACTTATTCAGATTCGCGGTGCAACGACGGAAAGGATGTTTTAATTTCGACTCAGTAAGTGCTTTCTGTTGTGTTTCTGCACGCAACCACAATAATACAGAACAATCAGTGTAGTCTAAATCAGGAATGATTCTTTTAGCTGGTTCTTTTTAATGAGTTTTTCAAAAACAATCACAAATCAGTCAACTCTATGGTTATTATGTAGCTAGTTCGCTATATATATATATATATATATATATATATATATATATTCAAATAAGTATCTCTCTCTCTCTCTCTCTCTCTCTCTCTATATATATATATATATATATACACATACACTCCAGTTATTATGTAGCTTGATTTAAAAACAAATACATTTCATGAACAGGCTTATTTAATTAAATCGCTCAAAAAGATTCATGAATAGAAAGATTCGAACCCCTCAGTTTGATTCAATTAGTTGTTCTGGATGGCTGGATGGTTTACGATATTTATGTATTATTTATGTATGCAGTCATATATTCACTATGCACACACACACACAAAGATATGTGCATTTAAATACATACACACATCAGTAAAATAAGTCACAAATAAAATACAATAAATAAATTACAAAACAAATAGATTTATATACTTGTCAAAGCCAATTTTTACTCGCTTTTGGTGCTTCTGTATTTATATATTATAGTAAATATGTCAAAAACACTCACAGATCAGTCTTGGACTCTCAGGTATTATGTAGCCTGATTTATGAACAAACTAATCTGCCAGTTTGTTTAATGGAATCGCCCAAAACGAATCATGAATTAGACTCAAACACACTCAAGAGATTTGAACCGCTCAGTTTTTTGTTCGAATCAATCAGCGGTTCTCGACTCATTTAGTGATTCACAAGTCATCAGTAGTGTCAGTATAGTAATGACTTGTGAATCAGTAAATGGTTACGACCAATTATTGGGAGCTTACTAAAAAGCATAAAAGAATCATTAATGGAATTAAAGAGCCAGAAATTGTTAAATTCCTGACGACTGCCAAGAGGAAATGAAGGAATAACTCTTTTAAAAAGTCTGTAAGACGGTATATCTCTTACCCCATCTGTCCGCTCATGAGCAGGAGGAGGTTATAGATGTGAGAGAAGATGAAGAGCGAGAGAATCGTGCTGAAAAACATGGTCATCCAAGAGCCGTGATCCTCACGAAACATCTTCAGACGCAGGACACGACCTGAGACGCAACAGAGAAGCTTCAGTTAACATTTTAAAGCAACGTGAGGGATGCACAAGTTTCCATGCTTGACACATAAACACATCGTACATGAAGAGCATGTGATGCAAGATTGTGAGATGTTTCTCATAAGCAGAATTCAGCTTTATTTCAATGAATATACATATATATATTATATATAAAGTCAAATTAATATACAAATAGATTGATATACTTGCCAAAGCCAATTTTTACTCATATTTGGTGTTTTCTTTTTTGTAATTTGTAAAAAACCTTCACAAACACTAACAAATCAGTCTTGAACTCCAGTTATTATGTAGCCTGATTTAAAAATAACTAAATTTCATGAACAGGCTTATTTAATTGAACCACACAAAAAGAATCATGAATAAAAAGATTCAAACGCCTCAGTTTGATTCAGTTAGTTGTTCTGGATGGTTCACGATATGTATGTATGCATGTATGTATGTACGTGTGTATGTATGTATGTATACACACACACACACACAGATATAAATACATACACACATCAGTAAATAAGTCACAAATAAAGAAAAAAAATCATAAACATATTATACATGAAGTGCATGTGATACAAGATTGTTAGATATTTTTCATAAGCAGAATTCAGATTTATTTGAACGAACAAAAATGTGTTTAATGGTTTTCATTTTAGTTAATGATAAGCTTGCAGCGCAGGCAGTTTCTGTTCATAACGGCACGACCTTCACTGATCCAGACGCGATAATTACACCTGGAAAGCTCCATACAACTAATCATCACTTCAACCTGTAATTTCTGCTGATTAAACCGTCTGTCCCTGCGTTGGGCGCCAAGTTCTGCCCAACAGACCGAATAAACCCGATAGATAAAGCTCCTGTAATTTCTTCAACAGCGATTGATTCTCAGAACCCGAGGTTTGGCTTCATGAAGAGGCCGACATCATTACAGTCGCGCTATTCATGACCTGCGAGGAAATTTCCATTATTTTCTTTCACCTGAAGGATCAAATGACAGTCCGGAACATCTTTCTTTGTCTCTGGCGCGCTCTAGCTCTCTCTGAAAGCGTGAGATTGATTCGGATGTCCGTGGATCCGCTCTGAATGTTTAATCGTGCCCTTCAGCGAGACTCTGAACTGTGGCGGAGGTGATTTCAGTGTAAGGTTTCCACGAGTGTCTGTTTAAAGCGATTAAAGAAGACTGAAGTTAAAGACGCTGTCAGTAGCGCTTACACGCACAGAGTCTGATCACTGCACACGCGTCGAGCATTTAAACTACACTTAACAGCTTCAGTTATCAAACCTAATGAGCTGCCTTGCTGTCTACATAGGGGGCATCCTCACTGACATTAACAACAGGGATGGAGGGATGGATACAGGGATGGATGGATACAGTGATGGATGGATGGATGATGGATGGATACAGTGATGGATGGATGATGGAAAGATAGAATAAGATTATCCATAAGCATGTTACAACACTAATGACTCAAAGCTCTGATACACATACAAACACACAAATAATAAATGTTCAGAAATAAAATAAGTATATTTGCGATTAACGTTTCACTAAACCATGATCTTAGATTTGTATTGTGTCATGTTTTATTTCACTGAACTCAACTGACTCAACTGACTCTTCTTGTGAAAGCATTGAAACTTTAACAAAAATCAATAAATTCCTTTTTGTTTTTCTAGTGGAAGTTTTGAGCTGTGAAAGTTACGGTACATTTCATAACACAATAAACCGGATGAGATCAAGGACATTATGATTCAGCAGCTCGTAAACATTCAGAACTCGTGATTTTCACATCTGTGTTCCTGTAACGTCTCACTCACAGAGACGGCGCTTGTGTTTCAGAGGCTTCAGTCACTCAGAGATCCAGCACAGATTCAGTTCGTTCACAGTTATCAGGGAACATCAAGAAAACTCTTCTCTGAGTGAATTATTTATTCCGCTAAGCTTTCTTAAAGTTGCATCACGTCTCGGCCAGACAGAAAAAAAATCTCATTTGGAGTCGATAAAACATTTTTTTCTGTGCTCTCTCTCTCAATTGAAAATTGCATTGAATTCTCTCTCTCTCTCTGTGTGTGTGTGTGTGTGTTTATGTGTGAGAGAGAGAGATTGAGTGTGAGAGTGAGCGTGTGTTTGTGAGTGAATGTGTGTGAGTGTGTGTGTGTGTGCGCGTGTGTGAGTGTGTGTGTGTGAGATAGTGAGTGTGTGTGTGTGTGTGTACTTAATTATATTTTGGGGACGTCCTCATTTGTAAATCATAAAAATAAAGTTGTAGTAAATAAACATGCAGAAAGTTGTGTGTGATGGGTAGGTTTAGGGGTAGAGTTAGTGTGTGTGTGTGTGTGTGTGTGTGTGTGTGTGTGTATGTGTGTGTGTGTGTCAAGTCAAGTCACATTTATTTATATATCGCTTTTTACAATACAGAATGTTTCAAAGCAGCTTTACTGAGATAACAGGACAATAATGCAACAAAGTTTGTTTCCAGAAGAAAATAGCGTCACAGTCCAGCTTAAGTAAGTTCAGTGATGATTCATTTCTGTTGTAAAAAAGTTATTAATTTAGTTCATTTATATATGTACAGGGTGGGCCATTTATATGGATACAACATGGGAATGGCTGGTGACACCAAAGTCCCGTTTGTGGCACACCAGTACATGTGAGGGGGCAAACTCCTCAAGATGGGTGGTGACCATGACATATACTAATGTGCCACAAACAGGACCTCAATATCACCAACCACTCCCATGCCACCACGGTGTATCCATATAAATGGCCCACCCTGTATAGTCGCTCTGGAGAAAACCGTGATGTCATCGTCCAGCTCAGTTCAGTTCTCATATAATGGTGTCAATGCAGGCAGATCAATATTATTGTTGAATTTTAAATTAAATGTTAAATTTAATGTCTCCAAATAAGCAAGCCAAAAGCCAATGGCAACAAAGGTGAAAAAGACGACAGTGGCAAGGAACCAAAACTCCATCAGTGGCAGAATGGAGAAATAAACCTTGTGAGAAACCAGGCTCAGTCGCTCAGTTCTCCTCTGGCCAATGAACGAACAGTGTATGATTATGATTCAGGCAGCATTACAGGTCAGATGTCAGATTGGATTGGAACAATCAGAATATTATCTGGTTGAAGATCGGAGTCACGCCAGTATGGAGACGAGTTTGTTGAAGATCAGGGCCGATGCCTGTAGTGTCGATGAGGCCTGACTACATCATGCGTTGTGGTCGTGTCTAGGCGCAGGTCCTCCATCTGATCTGGATACGGCCCGGATCCGGCTGACTACATCATGTGTTGTGGTCGTGTCTAGGCGCAGGTCCTCCATCTGATCTGGATACGGCCCAGATCCGGCTGACTACATCATGTGTTGTGGTCGTGTCTAGGCGCAGGTCCACCATCTGATCTGGATACGGCCCGGATCCGGCTGACTACATCATGCGTTGTGTCGTGTCTAGGCACAGGTCCTCCATCTGATCTGGATACGGCCCGGATCCGGCTGACTACATCATGTGTTGTGGTCGTGTCTAGGCAGAGGTCCTCCATCTGATCTGGATACGGCCCGGATCCGGCTGACTACATCATGTGTTGTGGTCGTGTCTAGGCGCAGGTCCACCATCTGATCTGGATACGGCCCGGATCCGGCTGACTACATCATGCGTTGTGGTCGTGTCTAGGCACAGGTCCTTCATCTGATCTGGATACGGCCCGGATCCGGCTGACTACATCATGTGTTGTGGTCGTGTCTAGGCACAGGTCCTCCATCTGATCTGGATACGGCCCGGATCCGGCTGACTACATCATGTGTTGTGGTCGTGTCTAGGCGCAGGTCCTCCATCTGATCTGGATACGGCCCGGATCCGGCTGACTACATCATGCGTTGTGGTCGTGTCTAGGCGCAGGTCCTCCATCTGATCTGGATACGGCCCGGATCCGGCTGACTACATCATGTGTTGTGATCGTGTCTAGGCGCAGGTCCTCCATCTGATCTGGACACGGCCCGGATCCGGCTGACTACATCATGCGTTGTGGTTGTGTCTAGGCGCAGGTCCTCCATCTGATCTGGATACGGCCCGGATCCGGCTGACTACATCATGTGTTGTGGTCGTGTCTAGGCACAGGTCCTCCATCTGATCTGGATCAGGCCCGGATCCGGCTGACGACATCATGCGTTGTGGTCGTGTTTAGGCGCAGGTCCACCATCTGATCTGGATCCGGCCCAGATCCGGCTGACTACATCA
>NC_138724.1:30401344-30406344 GCF_965113295.1 Leuciscus leuciscus
ACCTCTTCTGCCCGTTAACCAACCGCCCGTCTCCATGGAAACCGTGACGTTGAGTGATAAAACCACCGTAAAGTGCTGACAAGATCTCGTAACCTGAGGAAAACACACCGGATGATTAACAACGGCCTTCTTATTTTATTCCTCGACAGAAGGAAAATGTGTCCTTTGGAGGAGCGTTTTATGATAATTATTTATGAGCTCATATTCTGAAGTGCTGTGTGCAGTGTGTAGTGGGTTTTCTGTAGTGTATATATTGTAATGTGTAGTGTGTAGTGTGTAGTGTGTAATGTGTAGTGTGTAATGTGTAGTGTGTAATGTGGAGTGTGTAAAGTGTAGTGTGTAATGTGTAGTGTGTAATGTGTAATGTGTAGTGTGTAATGTGTAGTGTAGTGTGTAGTGTGTAATGTGTAATGTGTAGTGTGTAGTGTGTAATGTGTAATGTGTAGTGTGTAAAGTGTAGTGTGTAGTGTAGTGTGTAAAGTGTAATGTGTAGTGTGTAATGTGTAGTGTGTAATGTGTAGTGTGTAGTGTGTAATGTGTAATGTGTAGTGTGTAAAGTGTAGTGTGTAATGTGTAGTGTGTAAAGTGTAGTGTGTAATGTGTAGTGTGTAGTGTGTAATGTGTAGTGTGTAATGTGTAGTGTGTAATGTGTAGTGTGTAATGTGTAAAGTGTAATGTGTAGTGTGTAATGTGTAGTGTGTAGTGTGTAGTGTGTAATGTGTAGTGTGTAATGTGTAGTGTGTAAAGTGTAGTGTGTAATGTGTAGTGTGTAAAGTGTGTAGTGTGTAAAGTGTAGTGTGTAAAGTGTAGTGTGTAAAGTGTAGTGTGTAATGTGTAGTGTGTAGTGTGTAATGTGTAGTGTGTAATGTGTAGTGTGTAATGTGTAGTGTGTAATGTGTAGTGTGTAAAGTGTAGTGTGTAATGTGTAGTGTGTAAAGTGTAGTGTGTAGTGTGTAATGTGTAGTGTGTAATGTGTAGTGTGTAATGTGTAGTGTGTAAAGTGTAGTGTGTAAAGTGTAGTGTGTAATGTGTAGTGTGTAAAGTGTAGTGTGTAATGTGTAGTGTGTAATGTGTAAAGTGTAGTGTGTAAAGTGTAGTGTGTAAAGTGTAGTGTGTAATGTGTAATGTGTAGTGTGTAATGTGTAGTGTGTAGTGTGTAGTGTGTAATGTGTAGTGTGTAGTGTGTAATGTGTAGTGTGTAATGTGTAGTGTGTAAAGTGTAGTGTGTAATGTGTAGTGTGTAAAGTGTAGTGTGTAGTGTGTAATGTGTAGTGTGTAATGTGTAGTGTGTAATGTGTAGTGTGTAAAGTGTAGTGTGTAAAGTGTAGTGTGTAATGTGTAGTGTGTAAAGTGTAGTGTGTAATGTGTAGTGTGTAATGTGTAAAGTGTAGTGTGTAAAGTGTAGTGTGTAAAGTGTAGTGTGTAATGTGTAGTGTGTAATGTGTAATGTGTAGTGTGTAGTGTGTAATGTGTAATGTGTAGTGTGTAGTGTGTAATGTGTAGTGTGTAAAGTGTAGTGTGTAATGTACTACAGTCTTCAGTGTGCAGTGGTTTATTGAATCAGGGGCGGGTCAATTGATTAATTAACAGGGATGAAATCAGGTCTTTATTGATCTGAGACTGTGTGTGTGTGTGTGTGTGTGTGTGTGTGTTTGTGTGTGTGTGTGTGTGTGTGTGTGTGTGTGCGTGAGAGAGTATGAGTGAGTGAGTGAGTGAGTGTGAGTGTGTCTCTCTGTCCATCAGCATGTATTCATCTCCAGCTTCTCACAGCACAATAACAGATGATTATGATTATGATCATGATCTCACACAGTCTGTTTCTCAGACACACAAACTAACAATCATTCTGAAACGACATTCATCAGCAGGACTGAATGTTCTCAACCTCACACTACTCACAATATACATAATACTCACAATACTCACAGAACTCAGAACGCATACGATGCATAATACTCGCACTACTCACAATACTCACACTATTCATACTATGCATAATACTCGCACTACTCACAATACTCGTAATACTCACAATACACATAATACTCACAATAATCACACTACTCATGATACTCTATTCATAATACTCCCACTACTCATAATACTCCCACTACTCATAATACACATGATACTCCCACTAATCATAATATGCATGATACTCACACTAATCATAATACGCATGATACTCACACTACTCATAATATGCATGATACTCACACTAATCATAATACGCATGATACTCACACTAATCATGATACTCCCACTAATCATGATACGCATGATATTCCCACTAATCATGATACTCCCACTAATCATGATACTCACACTAGTCATGATACTCCTGCAGTATGTTTAATGTACACAGTATCTACACAAAGTATGGAACATCCGGATGACCTTATACATTTACAAAAAGTGCAGTATTATATCACACTGACATGTTTACACAAAACTGTATGAAAATTCAAAATATACAATTACTAGATGCCACTTGCTTAATGAAACATGCAACTCACTGAAGATGTGATAATGTAGTATACGACGGTTTGAAATGTTATTGGTGTCTACTGAATAATGTCTTTCATTTAAAGGAAAACTGCAGTAACACTAGTGTTATATTATTCACAAATCAGGCCATTTCTCTCACATGATGTCAGAATGATGGGATTTATGAGATCAATGTCAGAATTATTATAGTTTTAAGCCCAGACTCTCAGAGTTGAGAAGGTAAAAGTCAAGCAGTGCTGATTGTAAATTCAGTTTCAGTTTCAGTTTCAATTGAGTAAATTCAGTTTCAGTTTCAATTGAGGTAATTTGACTTTATTTCTCAGAATTGCGTGCTATAAAGTCCAAATTGCGAGATAAAACATGCAACTTGTTTGTTTTTTGAATTTCAAGTTTATTTCTCACAATTATAACTTATAACACACAACTCTTAGATAAAAAGTAAAATTACCTTTTTTATTCTGTGGCGGATACTAAAAAAAGATTAGATCAGTTTACATGCATGTCATGTGACCACTAACCAATATCAGAGAATCACAAACATGTGAATGTTGTTAAATTATTGAAATGTTAACTTAAAAATGTAGGAGAACTTCAAGTAAAAGAGGTTTGGCTGACAAAAAAAAGGTATGGGAATCCCTGCCCTAGTGCTAAAGAAACTGTCCAATAAGTCATTTGATTCAAGAACAAATGATTCACTTGATTCACTAGAATCACCTCATAATGACTCATGAGCAGGATCTTCCCAGAAGCACTTGAGCTCTGCTGTTTCTGTTTATATTATTTTCTTTCTTTTTTCTTTTTTCCCTTTCTTTTTACTTGTATTATTTTTTTATAAATTACACTGTATATTTTATTTTCCTATTTTGTTCTAGTCTATATTTGTAGTTGTCTAGATTTAGTTTTACACTATATGTTGGATTACTGGCATTCAATAAAAAAATAAAATAAAAATAAAACAAAACTTGAGCTCTAATGTCCTGACAGACGTCGCCCTCTGCTGGAAACCGACACACACTGCGTCTGTGACACAATGATCCTGAAGCGAATCAAGCACACAATATCACTTCAATACCTATCAAATGATTTAATACAAAAAACAATTAGGTTGACAATATTAAACCTGAACAAAAGATTTACATTAAATGCAACTAATTAATAAACATACTACAAACAGTGGAGAACCACAGCAATGAACCATTTCACTCCCAAGACGACTTAAAATAGTTCATGATGAATCAAATAGCATGTAACTGAATCATTTAAATGAACCAACTCTTTGTAAGTCACTTGTTACCGGAAAAACTAGTTACTCGTGACACTATTATAGCTAGATATTAGCTCTTTTATTTACAAATGTGATATTTAATCTTATTATATCTAATTGCATTTTATAGCTAGTTCATAAGTTTATAAACTTACTGGCTCATATTTCATAAACCTAAGGGCTCATATATAAATCATATGCGAGGTTCAGTAGTGATGTTTATTAATTTAGACGTGTTCAGTGTGCATTTTAATTTTGGTAAATTGTAGACGTGCTGATGCTGTAGTTTAAGAAGTGACTGTTTTAATGAGTGTTTTATCTATCAGCTCATCCATCCATCCATCCATCCATCCATCCATTCATCCATTCATCCATTCATCCATCCATCCATCCATCACGGCTGGACTGAACCCTTGTTTCCTCGGATTACAGGAGTAGTTTATGGTTACGGTTAAGATTAGGATGATGAGTGACTAAAACTACAAGTACTAAGTTACAAAAGCACATGACACTACTAAAACTTAAACTAAAATAATTATCATTTCAAAATATTAATAAACACTATAATAGTAGCCTATATAAATAATAAAAAAAAAAAAATAACACTGGATAGACAGACAGACAGACATGATGGATGGACAGACAGAAAATACAATTTAAATATTAAATGAAAAACTAAAATGAAAATTAGAATAAGTTGAATTACTAAAACTGAAATAAATATAATGCTAAATAAAAATCTATTTCTCTCTCTCTCTCTCTCTATGACTGCGGCTCTTCCTCATTTCCTCCAGTAGATTATCAGGCCAGAGGCGGCGAGTTCGTGCTCCAGAAAGCCAGTTTTAAGGTTAAAACACACTCTTATAGAGCTATCCGGATATAAATACCACCAGCACAAAGATGATTCTCCGCATCTGCGCAACATTCATTATAATGTGTGCTAAAAACAGTGTGAGGAGGCCCTCCAGGGGCCCGGGGCCCCGCTGGGTGAATGAAGCTTCTCTTAACTAACCAGCTCCAGAACCGCACCGGGAGAAACTCATTCATCACAGGCCATTTACGCGCAGGTTCAGCGATCCGGGTCTGCCGGGTCTCCGGAGGCGGTTTCCATGGAAACGACGGTCAGATCGATTAATCAGGCCTGATGTGCGTTTCATTGTCTACTGGAAACACACCCAGGAGCTTCTGACTCTCTCACTTCTGTCATGCATGGGTCAACAATTAATGT
>NC_138724.1:30411344-30413844 GCF_965113295.1 Leuciscus leuciscus
TCTGTGAATTACACTGCGCAAACCAAAAGTAATACCCACCGGATGAAGAAGGGTTGGCTCTCCACAGAACATAAAATATTTATTTTATTTTATTTTTCGTGTTCCCATTTATGAGGAAAAAACAAAAGACGTGACAGTTCTCTGTTACGGACATGACCGCTCTGAAAGCGACTTTAAAACTTTCACTGAGACCTCAAACAGAAAGCACAAAGCCTTTTTTTAAAGTGAATTTCGTTTTGTATTAATTGTATCTTAATTTCAATCAATGTTTCATCCAGGATTTAATAAATAAGTAAATATAGTAGAAAATAGATAATCACGACACGTAGGCGCCGGCGAGTGAACTGAAGCGCGTCTCATAAATGAACCAAAACTCAGCGTATAAGGTAGGCTATCTATACATTATTGTTCTTTGTTTTCCTGGCATTACTTTTTTTTCCCTCTCATTTCTTTATCTTTTTATTTTAATTTCCGTATCTTTACATTCATTATAATCTTTTGCTGTGTTGAACTTGAAAAAAACACTCGACACTGGGAGTCGATTCCTGACCTGGAGTCGATTCCGACACTAGGGCTAGTGAGAGTCGAGGAATCGACTCTTTTGGAGTCGACTCCCCATCTCTAACATACACACTAACCCGACCCATCACACACACACACACACACTAACCCGACCCCTAAACCTACGCATCACACACACACACACACACACAAAACCTACCCATCACACACACACACTAACCCGACCTCTAAACCTACCCATCACACACACACACACACACACACACACACTTACCCGACCCCTAAACCTACCCATCACACAAAACTTTCTGCATTTTTACATTTTCACAAAAATATAATTTAGTATGTTTATCAACCCATTTCCCTCGTGGGAACGAACACACACACACACACACTAGGGGTGTGAACCGACACTGGTCTCACGGTTCGGTTCGATTATCATTATTATGTCATCGATCCGGTTCAATTCGATATCACGATGCATCACGATGCACCGCATCCTCAATTTTAAATTTTACTTCAAAAGTGATGTGCGCGCATGTGCTCGCCTGTTCGGGAAGTTGCAGTGACAGAAACAGTGACATTCCAGTTTAAGTTTCATGGGATTAAAGCTTGTTTATGACACTAAGAAAAGGAAAATCTGTCAAATAAATTTTGTTTTAAAGAAATGTTCATTTAAAAGCAGCGCTCATTAATCAGTGTACTATGTTACCATTAAAGATGCGCGCATCAACCGTCGCCGAGTCCGCTGTTGAAAGTGACGATCATCCATTTATAATCACGCGTAACAACACAGAATAATTGTAATTTGACCATCGGGTGCGGATACTTAAATCAGAGAAAGTTATTGGGGCGGGTGGATGATTTGTTTTTGGCTGCGGATTCGGGTGACGGAGCTCATCCACTTACTCTAAAGCAGTCAGACTCTGCCAGGCGTTAACAGCTCGGGGTGAAAACAGCTAACGTGGTTTATCAAGTTAGTGGTATTACCTGCATATTCTATTTGTGCGTGACATGAGCGCACACAGCGCGTGTCTTCTGCAGGTCGTGCTTACCACGTTGTTCATAAAAGCCCAAATGTGCCCAGATGTTGGCTTTTAAAGTAGTTGGAGCATTTTTAATTTTCTCTCACTCGCGTCTCACCTCCCTCTGCCATTGTATGATACCGCAACAAAGCACGTACGCGACAAATGACGTAAGAAAAGCATCAGTACATTATAACCGGTTATGGTCTATTACTGAACCGATACCGAATCGTCCTCGTCTGCATCGCGATGCATCGTAGAAACGATTAATTTTGACACCCCTAACACACACACACTTCACAAGAAATGAAATCACAGACGTACCAAACAGGCGTCGATGAAACACAAACTTCCCAGCGATGAGTCCAGTGATGACGGCGATGATCCACATCAGGACCTTGAGGACGTTCCAGGCTCCGCCGGGGTATTTGTTCACCACGAAGGAGAAGCAGTTTCCCACCACGATCATGTGCGCCTCCGTCTGGCTGTGCGACACCGGGTCCTCCGCGAACACCAGGAAGTTGCAGAAGGTGACGAGGTAGGCCACGATCAGACGGGACCACGGGTGCTGGAAATAATACCGGAACTTGGAGTACACCTCCATCCGTCTGAGGACTCCCAGACACCGTCCACCTGAGAGACACCACACACACACGCTTCAATCTACAGGCCTGCAGTTCATATTATAAATCAGCAGAGAACCGGCACTTACTCACCCGTGTCGTTCCAAACCCATATGACTTTCTTTTGTGCCGTGAAACACAACAAGAGACACTTTATGATATTTGTATGGTGTTTTTTTGTTTGTTTTTTTAGAGCTGTTTGCTTTCAGTGTAAAGCAGCGTGAACATTCAGCGAATCATCTCATTTTGTGTCATCTCATTTTGTTTTGCGTGAGTAAAAGATAAACAAATTTTCTTTTTTGGATGAAATAATAATTTAGACCGTCTGAA
>NC_138724.1:30416344-30421344 GCF_965113295.1 Leuciscus leuciscus
ATAGGCTCGTGATCAGATGTTTGTGGATGAGTGTAAATGGGAGCCGCTCATTAAACTCAGCACGTGCGTCGGGATCAAAGCAGGAGCAACACACAGTTTTCCAGCATGTTCCATGAGCGACACACACACAGAGATGATCGTAACACATGTAAAGAGGCTTACGCAGACAGTCGTGCGGAGATTCAGATTCAGATTCAGATCCCATCGCCATATCAGAGCTTGCCTTCCGACATCAGTGATGATGATGATGATGATGATAATCCTCCGCGCGCGCCGCTCATTCAACGCGTCTGATTTCACGCGCGTCATTCAAAGCGTCCGCGCGCCACATGCGATTACAGAAGCAGAAACAAAACATCATAATCACCATCAGCAAAACACACAGACCACAACATGGAGACAGACATCTCTCTCTCGTCATCTCTCTCTCTCTCTCTCTCTCTCTCTCTCACACACACACATTAATAATAATATTTTTCTCAATAATATTAATAAATAACTATATTGATACTATTTGCAACAGCAACAATATATATATATATATATACTTTTTTTTTAACAGTGAATCTATTGTATAAAGCGCTATAAACATAAATGGGTGTATTTGTTTATTTAAATATTGAGGGATAGGGCAATTTTCGAATAAATATAAAAGACAATTAATATTTAGAAAATATTACAGTTTTGATTGTACTGACACTATTGGATTAAAACAAAAAGCCTGAACTAAATTGAGCTGAATAATGACACTGTTGTCTTCTATAAAACGGCTTTACAGCAGGAATTGAAGTTTCCATCAATGATTCTTTTTTTCTTCTTCTCACAATTGTTTTATTATTAATATTATTTAAATATATGTATACAAAGCCACAATATGCATTTCAGATGTTATAGTATATAAGGATACGAGAAAAAAACGAAAGAGCTATATACAGAGAAGAATTAAGATAACATTTCTAAAATAAATATTTTTACACACAGAAATGAGAAGTGAAAATGATGTCCGCGCATGCGCAGTGCGGGGGGAGGGTTGACGCGTCAGGGACACGTGACGTCACCGCTGCTCTGCTTCCTTCTTCCGGGATTGAGAGTCACCAAACATCATCCGCCGAGTGAAATAATGTCTCATCAAACGGGTATTCAGGGTAAGAGTGAGATATTTTTTATGATTTATAAATCTGAATCTGTATGATGAGAATGCACGAGCGGTGACAGACTCACTTAGCGCCGAGATTCATTTAGAGAAATCAATGAAAATGTGAATAATCCGCGTCTGTCAGCCAGCAGTGGTTTCCCTCAGATCTCAGCGTTATGAATAATTTCATCTTGATTATTTATTTATCATATGAGTGTTTAAAGATGGGCAGAGTTTTACTTCAGTGATCACGAGCACGGGCAACGCCTTCAGCGCGCGCGCGCTCACGCGCCATAATGTAGCCTATAATAATATCACCATACTGTAATATATCATCATCAATCATACTGTAGTTTATATCACCATAGTGTAATATATCATCATCATACTGTAGTTTATATCATCATATTGTAGTTTATATCACCATAGTGTAATATATCATCATCATACTGTAGTTTATATCACCATACTGTAATATATCATTATTATGACACTGTCATATTTATTGAAATTATGACATAAAAAGGCATAATTATGACATGCTAAGTCATATATAATAGATGAAAAGTCAAAATTATAATAATAAGTATATATTTATGAGAAAAAAGTTTAAATTATGACAGTAAGTCATTTTTAGCTTAAGTCAACGTACAACAGTCATAACAGAGAAAAAAGTCAATTAGGACTTAAAAGGTAAAAATTAGGACATTCTAAGTCATAATTATGAGATGAAAAATATGACATAAAAAGGCATAGGCCTAATTATGATGAAAAGTCAAAATCATTGCTTAGTCATAATTATGACTAACATATAAAAAAAAACTTATTCTAATTATAGTAAATATATAATAGTATCTCAATACCTCAATCATCATCTATTATTATTATTATATAAGAAATAATAACAGTTTATATGAAATAATGATCAGTCACAAAACACGTTTTCTCTGTTTCTGACTAATAAAGAATAAAGATTGTTCGTTTTCATGGTTGCGTCATTGACAGTGTTGCTACAGTCCTCAGAATAATATGAATAATATGAATAATATGAATGATATGAATATTGCAGTTGACGTGTGTGTTCTCGTTCTCCAGCGGCTGAAGAGCTGAAGGATGTTTTCGGCAGCGCCAGGAACGGACAGCACAGACTCCTGAAGATCGTGATTGAAAACGGTATCTGATAATCATAAACACTGCGATATTCCCCGAGTTATGAGTTACTGATGTGTGTGTGTGTGTGTGTGTGCAGAGGAGCTGGTTCTGGGCCTGACTGAAGCCTCCTCTGGTAGTTGGGAGGAAGACTATGAGCGTCTGCTTCTGCCGGTGCTGGAGAAAGATCTGCCATGCTTCATCCTCTTCCGCCTGGACTCCAGCAACAGCCTGGGCCATGAGTGGGTGTTCATCGCCTGGTCACCTGACCACTCACCCGTAAGACATCACTGTATATCACACTCTTCATCGCCTGGTCACCTGACCACTCACCCGTAAGACATCACTGTATATCACACTCTTCATCGCCTGGTCACCTGACCACTCGCCCGTAAGACATCACTGTATATCACACTCTTCATCGCCTGGTCACCTGACCACTCGCCCGTAAGACATCACTGTATATCACACTCTTCATCGCCTGGTCACCTGACCACTCGCCCGTAAGACATCACTGTATATCACACTCTTCATCGCCTGGTCACCTGACCACTCACCCGTAAGACATCACTGCACATCACACTCTTCATCGCCTGGTCACCTGACCACTCGCCCGTAAGACATCACTGCACATCACACTCTTCATCGCCTGGTCACCTGACCACTCGCCCATAAGACATCACTGTATATCACACTCTTCATCGCCTGGTCACCTGACCACTCGCCCGTAAGACATCACTGTATATCACACTCTTCATCGCCTGGTCACCTGACCACTCACCCGTAAGACATCACTGCACATCACACTCTTCATCGCCTGGTCACCTGACCACTCGCCCGTAAGACATCACTGCACATCACACTCTTCATCGCCTGGTCACCTGACCACTCGCCCGTAAGACATCACTGTATATCACACTCTTCATCGCCTGGTCACCTGACCACTCGCCCGTAAGACATCACTGTATATCACACTCTTCATCGCCTGGTCACCTGACCACTCACCCGTAAGACATCACTGTATATCACACTCTTCATCGCCTGGTCACCTGACCACTCACCCGTAAGACATCACTGTATATCACACTCTTCATCGCCTGGTCACCTGACCACTCGCCCGTAAGACATCACTGCACATCACACTCTTCATCGCCTGGTCACCTGACCACTCGCCCGTAAGACATCACTGCACATCACACTCTTCATCGCCTGGTCACCTGACCACTCACCCGTAAGACATCACTGTATATCACACTCTTCATCGCCTGGTCACCTGACCACTCGCCCATAAGACATCACTGCACATCACACTCTTCATCGCCTGGTCACCTGACCACTCACCCGTAAGACATCACTGTATATCACACTCTTCATCGCCTGGTCACCTGACCACTCACCCGTAAGACATCACTGTATATCACACTCTTCATCGCCTGGTCACCTGACCACTCGCCTGTAAGACATCACTGTATATCACACTCTTCATCGCCTGGTCACCTGACCACTCGCCCGTAAGACATCACTGCACATCACACTCTTCATCGCCTGGTCACCTGACCACTCACCCGTAAGACATCACTGTATATCACACTCTTCATCGCCTGGTCACCTGACCACTCGCCCGTAAGACATCACTGCATATCACACTCTTCATCGCCTGGTCACCTGACCACTCGCCCGTAAGACATCACTGCACATCACACTCTTCATCACCTGGTCACCTGACCACTCGCCCGTAAGACATCACTGCATATCACACTCTTCATCGCCTGGTCACCTGACCACTCGCCCGTAAGACATCACTGCACATCACACTCTTCATCGCCTGGTCACCTGACCACTCGCCCGTAAGACATCACTGTATATCACACTCTTCATCGCCTGGTCACCTGACCACTCGCCCGTAAGACATCACTGCATATCACACTCTTCATCGCCTGGTCACCTGACCACTCGCCCGTAAGACATCACTGCACATCACACTCTTCATCGCCTGGTCACCTGACCACTCACCCGTAAGACATCACTGCACATCACACTCTTCATCGCCTGGTCACCTGTCAGGTGACATCACCATAGACCCCTTTTCAGTTAGTAAACAGTGTGATGTTTTTTGTGGGCGGGGCTTAGGTGGAGGCAGAACGATTCCTCTGGCCGCTTCACTAACGCTAGTTGGTTAAGTTTTGTTAGCTTGTTTTTTTAACAATGACTGGAGAAAATCCGAAATCCGATTTGATCTTAAAGGTGCAGTGTGTAATATTTAGGAGGATCTGTTGACAGAAATGCAATATCATACACATAACTATGTTGTCAGTGGTGTATAAAGACCTTACATAATGAACCGTTATGTTTTAATTACCTTAGAATGAGGCATTTCTCTCTACACACACCGCGGGTCTCCTTACATCCACATGTTTCTACGGTGGCCCTGAATGGACAAACGCATTTCGCGTTTCGGCGTTTCGGTTCTTCGTACAAAGAAGCTTTAGCTAAAGTCAGCGAATAAAACACTGACACAATGATGAACAGGTAACACTAATATTCGCAATAACATATCATTATACTGAATGATTACGTAAACCTAATTTCTTAATTTATCTTTGTAAATAAACCTCATTGCTGAACCGGCTACTCTCTGCTGTCTCAGACGACGACATCACTTCCTGTCGGCCACCATAACTTCTGTTGGGTGCAGTTCACAACCTCACCACTAGAT
>NC_138724.1:30428844-30461344 GCF_965113295.1 Leuciscus leuciscus
TCTGTCTTTATCATCTTCTCTTCTTTTTGACACTGTATCTATTGCAGACTATAATGCTAATTTATAATGTGTCATGTAAATTCGGCCATCTGTCACAATCAGGAACTTTCACCGTGTCTAGACCTGGCGCGAGCTGACAGGCCCGTTCTACAGGGGAGCCTGAGTGTGTAAAGCGCCCTCAAACAAAAACAATGCGCCGAGAGGCGATGCTACACAACAAATTACCAACAACTGATTGCGCAACACATTCGCGCGCGCTCTCTTTCTGACGCACTTCAAGCACTCGCTGGGCGGTGGGAGATTGATGCGCCGAACCGGAGTCGGGGGACTTAGTTAAGTTTTTGTGCAGTTTTTTGCTTTATTTGGTAGTATTTCTAATTAATGGTTTTAAAATAGTATTAGTAATAAAACAAATATTATTTTTTAAATCAGTCGTTCAATCATTTTGGCGCCCCTATGGATGAGTGGCGCCCTTAGCATTTGCCTATTCCGCCTATGCCGCGGGCCGGCCCTGCTGACAGGACAAGAAAGTCCGTCTTTCTGAGGTGAAAAACTTTATCTCAGCGTACACTTATGTCACTGCCTGGTAGTTCCTATTGTGCTGGGTTTTCTGAAGTAGTCATGATTCGCCTCTCATAACATAACATGCTCTAAACACGCACGCAGAGTGGAAGAGGAGGCGCGGGGAGCAAGGATCACAGCGCAAATTTGAACTATATCGATATATGCGATATGGTCTAATTCCATATCGCATTTCAAAAATATATCGATATATTTTTTATATCGATTTATCGCCCAGCCCTACTATAACGATAACGATATCTTTCTAAAAATTGTTCTAAATATAAAAGAATAGCACAGCACAACTATAACGATAACGGCTCAGAGAAACAGTTTCACTGGAATCACTTTCAGCTGATGAACGATAAAAACATTGAGAGCCAATCAGAATCTGCCCTGCTTTAATGAGTTTAAAATTTAAAGCGACAGATGACAAAAACTGAAGCGCTTTTAATAAACAGAACGATATCATGCGCTGGTGTGGATGCTAATATAGTTAGCGTTAGTTAGCGTTATCGTTATAGTTAATGTTAGTTATCTTTAGTTATAGTTTGTTATCATTATAGTTATTGTTATAGTTATCGTTAGTTATCATTAATTATTGTTATAGTTAGTTATCGTTATAGTTATCATTAGTTACCGTTATAGTAAGTTATCGTTATAGTTAGTTATCTTTATAGTTGTAGTTATCGTTATTGTTATAGTTAGCGTTAATTATAGTTATCGTTATAGTTATCATAAGTTATCGTTATTGTTATAGTTAGCGTTAATTATAGTTATCGTTATAGTTATCATAAGTTATCGTTATTGTTATAGTTAGCGTTAGTTTTTATAGTTAGCGTTATAGTTAGTTATCATTGTAGTTATAGTTAGCGTTAGCTATCATTATAGTTTTTTTATAGTTATCATTTACAGTTCAGTTTCTGCTGAACTGGATGTTTGTTTTTAACAACCCTGCAAAAAAAAAAAATATATATATATATTTTTTTTTTATATTTAAAAATGAACAAAAAACAAAACACCATTTTTTATTTATCTGACAAAATTATTTGACAAAAAAACTATGCTAAAAAAAAAGCTGACAAATGATGTCAGCACAATTTGTTGCGTTATTATTATCACAAATAAAAAAATCGACTCCAAGCACAACTAATGTGATTACAACATCTTTACCACATTTTTAATAATAATATTTGAATGAAGTGAGTTTTCAGTTTTGTCCTCTACTGTACACTGTAGATGTTTGATTATCAGTGAAATGACATGATTTCCTCTTCCTCCGGATCATCAGTGTTCATTTACTCCATGCCGGGATACAGCTGTGGGATCCGTGAGCGCATGCTTTACTCCAGCTGTAAGAATCCTCTGCTGGAGATGGTGGAGAACACACTGCAGATGGAGGTGGAGAAGAAGGTCCGTTTGCTTCCACTCCTTCCGTAAAGCAATTCTGTGGTTAAAAATTATTATTTGTAAATAATTATTAAATTACTTCATTTATTTTTCAAATTGAAATCTTATTGTAAAGTGATACCGTAAATTAATTTTTATATTAGAAATATAAATCGTTTTTTTTATTATGTTAAATTATTATTTTATATATTTTTAAAGTATCCTAACATTTAATCCTAGTTATACAAAAAATAATGTATTAATTTTTTTTATTATTTTGTATAATTTTTGTTCTAATTTTATTTGATTTTACTTCTTATTTTATTTCTTATTAGGAATAGAAATAGTTTATGTTTATTATTTTATATATATAACATTATCCTATTATAATTTTAAAACATTTAAAATGATGCTAACATGATTTTAGTCCTAATTATATCCTATATTTTTATTATTTTAAATTATTTTTATAATTTTATTTATATAAAATTAATTATATTATAATTATTATTATAATTTTTATGTGATTTTACTTATTTCTTTTTGAATTGTAATTACTATTATTTATTTATATACTGTATATATATATATATTTATATAAAATAGTAATTAAAATATTAAAATGAATTTACAAAATAAAAAAATGTATACATTTATACAATACATAATATACATATATATATATTTATTAATATAATCCTAAAAGAATAAAAAAAAATAAAAAATAATTCTAACATGATTTCATTCCTAATTAAATTAGGGATAAAAATAGTATATTTCTATTATTTAAAATTATTTGTATAATTTTATTTGATTTTACTTCTTATTTCTTTTTTTTTATTCTTAAATTTTATTTTACATATTGTATTTTATGTGTAGTTGTATTTTATTTGTATTTTAATTCCAATTTTTATTTATTTATTTATTATTGCAAATTGTAAACAACCCCCATCTAAATGTTTAACATAATCTAAAAATGTGTGCTAAACTCTAGTGTGTTTCTCCCCGCAGTTGGAGATCGATAACGGCGACGAGCTGACGGCTGATTTCCTGTACGACGAGGTTCATCCGAAGCAACACGCGCACAAGCAGGCCTTCGCTAAACCGCGCGGGCCGCCGGGCCGTAGAGGCGACCGCAGGATCACACGGCCCGCCGACGACTAGCCTAGCGTTAGCAGCAACTCAAAAGGCCACCAAGCTGTCGAGCGCTTACTTCCCACAATCCCCTGCAGGAAGCCATGCGCTGAACTATGCACCATAACACAAACGCCCATCATGAGGTGTGCTTCAACTCAACAGCGACTTTCATATTAAAATGAACAAAGAATTATTTTAACAGATGATCAATCAAATTCAGAAAGGCTTTTGTGATTTTAAACCGTGCCAAACTCACAATTGCAGTTACTGAAACGAAAAGACCTGAACATTCGCCATTCCTTTTATCGCGTCTTATTTTGTTACATTGTTGTACATTGTCTTTTTTACCAAACACGAGTCACATGTTAATCACAGCTCACGTCTGACGGATCGAACCGAACTCACGTCACATACTTTTTTACGGCATTCACATTTTTTGATATGATGGTGTTTTGTTCTCATGTTCCAGGATGCTCATTTTTCTATGCAATTTTGTTTTTGAACATTTTTTTTCTCTTGTGTGTTTCCCACTCGACTGTGAAGCCGCATCAGGACACACAGAATTAGTTGAAAGTATGTTAAAAGGGAAGACGGGATTATATGTGTGTGTGTGTGTGTGTGTGTGTGTGTGTGTGTGTGTGTGTGTGTGTGTGAATTCACTGCTAGGTCAGAACTAGCGCAGGTCATGTTGAGTATCTACTGTCGTTTGGCAAACCACTGTTGAACATCTGTACTGACGCAGACGCTCTTACGTTTCACATGTAGCCTGTCTGTGTTCAGACGTCTCAAATACTTGTTTTTTTTAGAGAAAAATAAAGTATTTAAATCATTGCATGGACTGTCCTTTATTACATCACACAGGAGAGACTCGGGATCATGGGAAATTAGCGTTTGTGTCTAAAGTTCAGTTCAGGATTGCACTGTAAATGTTGATTTACCTCGAGCGGATCATCCGGAGCTCTGGGAATGTTTGAGATGAAGATCTTCCAGCTCAGAGAGAACCTGACCATTCAAAAATCATAATAAATTACATACATATTTATTTAAACATTACACATTTACATAAAATTTAACTGGAAAAACACACTCATGCACACACTCTCACACACACAGTCACTCACATACACACACACCTGTGTGATGGCGGGTCTTCTGTTCTTCTCACACAGACACTTGAGACAACACGTCATACATCCCACACACACACACACACCTGTGTGATGGCGGGTCTTCTGTTCTTCTCACACAGACACTGAGACGCCACGTCATACATCCCACACACACACACTGAGACGCCACGTCATACATCCCACACACACACACACACACCTGTGTGATGGCGGGTCTTCTGTTCTTCTTCTCACACAGACACTGAGACGCCACGTCATACATCTTCTCCACCTCCTCCATTTGCCATCCCTCCATCTTACTATCAATGAAGTCCGACAGAGAGACCTCGTCATCATCGATCTCATCCTTCATCTCCATCTGAAACACACACACACACACACACACACACACACACACACACACACACACACACACACACACACACACACACACACAGGTGACTGAGCTGCACAGACAGGCGAGGAGAGTTTGAGAAGATCTGACTGAACGTTCACACACACCAGTAGTTTAGGATCACGGCTTTCATCCACCGGAGGAAGACCAGACAAAATCTCCAGCAACACCTGCACGATAAACACAGAAATATAATTCATGTTCCTATTAATCGTGAATCAGAATAACTTCTCCTCCCTCATGAAAATAAAATAAAATAAAATAGGTTCTTTGGGGAACCAAAAATTGTTCTTCTGTTTCCAAAGTTTCCTTTATTTTTAAGAGTGTGTTTTAAAAGCTCCTGAAGTTTCAAACTGGCCGAACCTTCTTCTGTTCTGTTTCGTTCCTCCTGTAATTTGAGCTCATTAAAGTCTTTCAATGAGACGCTCCGAGCGACTACAAACACCAAAACTATTACTGGAATGAAGCGGTTCCCCCTGTAACCCAGTTAGTGTTGAAGAGGAACGAGTGAAGCGCGTCTGAATGATGCATGTGTGCTGATAAACCATCAGTATCTGAAATACACATTTCTGTCTTAAAGCCTCCATGAAATCTAAATGGACAACTCTTGCTTTTGCAGTGTTTATCTGTGCACGTCATTATTGTGTTAAATTCCTGTTCCTGGTAATCTTGAATCAGAATAACACCTCGGTTACGACTGTTACCTCAGTTCCCTGAAGAGGGAACGAGACACTGCGTTGATTGACTCCAAGGGAACACTTCGCGTGATGACGTCTTGAAGCACATGTAAAATCAGTCCAATAGTGTGGCGGGTGACGTCAGGAACCAGGAAACTACAAAGTCTGCCCAAAACAGAGCAGCGCTAGCTTCATAAAAGTCTGAAGTAGTCGCTGACAGGCACGTAGGAGATATAAAGGAGGAGGACAGAAAGCCTGTAGCATAATAGATCTATCCACATTAGTGGGGACCTTTGGATTATAGCCTGGTCTAGGATGAAGGAACGCTTTAACCATGCCAGATGCAAATTCCAAGCACAAGGGTGCAACCGACAGTGCTTGCAAATCTCCTATCCTTTTAAGAGAAGTGATAGCGAGGAGGAACACAGCTTTCAAGGTCAGAAACTTGGCCAGAACCTGCAGTGGCTCGAAGGGAGCCAGGGAAAGGCCTTGCAGGACAATGGCCAGATCCCATGTCGGCACCCCAGTGCGAGCTGTAGGCCTCAGCCTCAGAGTACCACGGAGGAAACGAGATACCAACGGGTCTTTACCCAAAGACATTCCACCCAAAGGAATGTGGTAAGCACCTATGGCTGCCACATAAACCTTAAAAGTTGACGGGGATAGACCTGCAGTGAACCGCTCCTGCAGGAACTCGAGCACTGGAGCAACCGGGCAGTTAGCTGGGTCCAACCGGCGGTCACTACACCATGAAGTGAAGACTCTCCACTTCAAGGCATAAAGTTGCCTTGTGGAGCTCTGGACTGTAGAGAGGTCTCCACAAGCTCAGTTGAGAGACCTTTCCCTTTGAGCCGGGCTCCCTCAGAGGCCAAGCCCACCGGTTCCACAGTTCTGGGGACAGAAGGTCCCTCCTGACGGGTAACTCCAGCAGAGGCCTGTCGAGGAGAGACACTAGATCGAGGAACCATACTGGTGAGAAGTAGAAGTAGACATAAGAAGTAGGCGAACCTGGTCCCTGCAAACTCTCTCCAGAACTCCCGGGAGCAGAGCGATCGGGGGAAAAGCTTATAAACGCCTCAGCCAAGTTTGTACCATAGCATCCAGTCCCAGAGGAGCTGGATGCGTGAGGGAAAACCAAAGACGTCTCTCGAGACACAAACAGATCCACTTGTGCCTGGCCGAACACCCTCCATATCTTCTCCATTCCCCGGGCCTCAGCCCCTGTCTTGAGAGGATGTCTGCTCTTATATTCTGGGGATGTAAGCTGCTCTGAGTGACAGTAGCTTCCCTGGGACCACAGGAGGATTTGGCGTGCGTATTTACAGAGTGGACGCAAGCGCAAACCCCCCTGGTGATTTATATAGGCGAGCACCGATGTGTTGTCTGCGCAGACGTGCACATGATGGCCCCTGAGGTCTGTGAGTAAGTTCTTTAGGGCAAGAAATACATCCAACATCTCCAGGCGGTTGATGTGCCATGAGAGATGGTGGTTCCTCCACAGACTCTGAGTCGAGCGTCCTTCCAGGATCGCTCCCTGACAACAAGAAGCTCCCAACATGGGACACTGGGACAGGAACCAAGGTTTCTTCCACATAACCAGGACACGTAAGAATCGCCGCGTAACGCTGGTCATGCGAAAGGGGTTGCCCCTCGTGGAAAGGTTGCCCCACTACAGGGGTCTCATTTACAACAGTCCAAAAGATATCAAGTTGGACGCTGCAGCCATCGGACCCAACAGTCTTTGAAACTGCTTGACAGTGTGGGACTGGCCTAGCTTTATTCTTTTCACAGCTGAAAGGATGGACTCTATATGTGCCGGTGAAAGGCGTGCCTGCATCGACATTGAGTTCCAAATCACTCCTAGAAAAGTGGTCCACTGTAGTGGAGAAAGCACACTCTTTTTGGCGTTTAGCCATAAGGCGAGAAGAACATCTCGATGCCGAACCGCCAACTGATGCAACTGAGCTAGAATCAACTAATCATCAATGTAGTTCATAATGTGAATACCCTGCAGGCGCAGAGGTGCCAGAGCTGCTTATACGCATTTCGTGATAGTGAGGGGTGATAGTGCTAGGCGGAATGGAAGAAATTAATTCGATATTGGTAAGTTTTGCCCCCGAAAGCAAACCTCAGGAACTTCCTGTGATATGGAAGGATGGAAATATGGAAGTACACGTCCTTGAGATCTATCATGACAAACCAGTCATCGGATCTGATCAGCAGCCCCAAAGACATGAGAGCAACGGGGGAGAAGCTTCTGGAAAGCGGCCGCCTGTTTGGCTGCCTCCTGGAACCTCTCGACGACTGAATTCACAGCATCACCGAAGAGGCCAGAAGGTGACACCCGTTAAATAACGCAGGCAGGGGTCCACACACGCTCTAAACTGCTGCTTGCTCACCATGACTATATATACAGTATACTGTATATATATTTATATAAAGACAAAACAACACCAAATATGACAGGGACAGTTTCACAATGAGCGCTACTGAAGCCACAGAAGCTAGTGCTGCTCTGTTTTGGGCAGGCTAGTTTCCTGGTTCGTGACGTCACCCGCCTCTGACGTTCCGCCACACCATTGGACTGATTTTACATGTGCTTCAAGACGCCATCACGTCAATCAACGCAGCGCGAGTTCCCTTGAAAGGGAACTTCCTCTTGCAGCATCTCTTCTCTTCTCTGATGACGAGGGCGGGGCAACCTGTCACTCACATGAGATCAGCCAATAGCAAACCACAACCATCCAATCAATTCCCCACAGACAAAATCAAGCCCGCCCACATTTGTTCTTGTTCCAGAAGCGTTTCATTCGGATATACGATACAATAGGGAAAAAAAAGACAAGAAAAACACCCATTTGATGCGGACTGTAATAATGAACGCACCACGCCGAAGCTGAAGATGTCTGATTTAGGAGTGATCTCTCCTCTCAGCGCCTCCTGTGCCATGTATGCCGTAGTTCCCACAATCCTCCCTGTCATGACCGTTGAGCACGACTGTTTGGCTGAAGCTCGCGTCAAACCGAAGTCGGAGATCTTCGCAACCAAGCCTTCATCCAACAAGATGTTTGCGCTGTCGAACAGATGAAATAACGTGAATGTTTGTTTTATAAATCTCTGAGTTGCTCTGGATTCAAACCCACAGACAATATTGTGAAACATGATGTCAAAAAGGTTTTTTAAAGTCTCTTCTGCTCACCAAGGCTGCTTTTATTTGATCAAAAATACAGTAAAAAATTGTGAAATATTATTATGATTTAGAATAGCTGTTTTCTATGTGAATATATTCTAAAATGTAATTTATTCCTGTGATCAAAGCTGAATTTTCAGCATCATTACTCCAGTCTTCAGTGTCACATGATCCTTCAGAAATCATTCTAATATGATGATTTGATGCTCAAGAAACATTTATGATTATTAATAATGTTGAAAACATTCATATTTTTGTGGAAACTGATATATTTTATTTTTCAAAATTCTTTGATGAATAGTTGGTATAGTTAGAGTTTTGAAGTTTAATCATAATTTTAATATGATGTTAAAATGAAATGTTTTTGAAAACTTACTAAAAATACTTGTGTCTAAAACAGAAAGCAGGCCACATTAGAGCTGAAGTTATTAGTTGTGAGCTGCTGTGGTCGCTCACCTCTTGACGTCTCGATGGATGTGGTTGTTCTGGTGCAGGAACTGCAGACCTCGAGCCGATCCTGCGCTGATCCAACATCTGCTCCGCCAGGAGAGAGGAGAAGAGCCGTCCAAACACGCCAGCCGGTCCAGCAGCGAGCCGTGGGGCATGAAGGAGTACACCAAACACATGTGCTGCCCATCACTGGAGGATCCCAGCAGCTCCACCAGATGCTCATGCTTCAGACTGAGTGAAGAGAGAGAGAGAGAGAGAGAGAGAGAGGGGGAGAGAAGAGAGAAGAGAGAGAGAGAGAGAGAGAGAGAGGGGGAGAGAAGAGAGAGAGAGAGAGAGAGAGAGAGAGAGAGAGAGGGAGAGACAGAGACAGAGAGAGAGAGAGAGAGAGAGAGAGAGAGAGAGAGAGGGACAGACAGAGAGAGAGAGAGAGAGAGAGAGAGGGACAGACAGAGAGAGAGAGAGAGAGAGAGAGAGAGAGAGAGAGAGAGAGAGAGAGAGAGAGAGAGAGAGAGAGACTTGACTTTAAGATCACTTTATTTACAAAAACATTAAAGATATAACATTTTTAGTAAAAAAAAACCTTTTAAAAACAACTAGAATGAGAGCAATGGATTTAAACAACAACAGAGTCTCAAGACAAGAAATAGCATCTTAGAACCGCAAAATACTCATTTCTAAAAATAAAAAAAATAAAAATAAAAATAAATAAATCATATCAACCCACCGCCACAGGAGATCACATAAACACATTTATTATGCTTCCACCACAATCCTGTATGGAGTTTGTCACTTTGGGATTGTTTTCTCTGCGAAGGATTCATGCATTTATTCTATTTGTGCCGATGCTTTTGTCCAAAGCGACTTAAATGAAGAATAAAACAAATTCCTATTCAATATAAATTCAATCAATGAAAGATGAAATGACAGAAGACTTGAAAAATATACACATATTTTTTCCCACTATATATTTATTCATTCACATATGAATAAATATGTTTATATGTGTGTGTGTGTGTGTATATAAGAATAAAATCATATTTATTAATAAATATCTTATATAATACATATATAAATTTTATATATAATCAATATGGTTAAATAATATATATATATATATCCTCTTAACCAGCAGCGGCCCGCCGGCGGGCCGGATGGGGCGTGGCTAAACTTTTATTAATTTTTTAAGCTTTGTTTTATAACAAATATTCAACTGACAATCATAAACTATGCATCATTTGAAAGCTAAAACACTCAAGAATCATGTTCTAAACTTGTTTTTGCAATCAATACACCAGAGAGGAAAGGCAGGGTTTTTCCTGCATAGAGAATTGTGAGGCGGCCGCCTCCGTCAAATTTCGGGCCGCCTCCGTCTGTCGACAAAAACTCAAGACGGAATCACATGATTAGATACCTCTTTTCCACCGACACGATTCCGCAGCGGGTTCACGGCCGGGTTCCATTCCATTCTCAAACCGTTCTGCGCATTTCGACTGCATCAGAATAAGGCTCAAGCACAAGTCCGACAGCTCATCAGAATTATCAGCCCGAGTCCGACTCGAGTCCGTTTTTTTTATTATTATTATTACACAGCGGCAGCCTGCCCTATTTGCAGCCATTAAAATAGGTCAGTTTTGTTAGTTATGTTTCTTTTCATTTCTTTATCATGTTAATTTAGACAAATGTTTTGGAGCATTTTTTTTTTAAATGACGACCAAGCAGCCGAACCGACAGCGAGTATAGCCTACAACATGTTTGATCAATTTAGCCTCTCAAATCAACGCTAATAGGCTACTTTACTTGGCTACAATCCATAGATAGGCTATAAAACACTTCAAGCATATCACACAGACAGTTAATTTAACAAATGATTATTTATTAAACCACAGTGAGTAAAACAACTTTTTTTGAAATACTGAGGCAGGCTCAGGCTGCTCGAACCAGCGCTCGCAAACGAAAGGAGCAATAGCCTATCTAAACCAATTAAATTAAATAAACTTGCAGGTTATCTTACCTCAAAAATGCACGACAGAACATGGCCATTCTTTTTTCCAGTAGTTTCCAACAGTTAAACGAAAATAAAAGTCCAATCAAACGAAAAGCATCCGTAGTTTCCAACAGTTAAACGAAAATAAAGTCCAATGAAACGAAAAGTTAGAGCAGTCTTTTACAGAGCATCGTGGAGAAAAAGAATAGCATCCACAGTGTAGCCTAAGGTTTTAACCCAGTCCTCCTCTTTTCTATCACTCTTCCCGCTGCGTTTTAAGTTGGCCATCTGCGATTTTTTCTCTTAATATTCTCCATTATTTGCACATGAGGTGAATCGTGGGTCGCGCTGATGGGAAACCTTCTGTGTGTGTGCGTGCGTGCATGAGACTGTCATGTCAGTCATATGTCACTGTGTAATTATAAGATTATGAAAGTTATGAGGTTATGAAATGTCTTTCTATGTTTGTTTTTCTATCGTCGTTGTCAGCTTCTCATATTTTTTTAATTAATGTCTAAAAATATAAAAAGAAGGATAACCCAAAAAAAGCCCTAGGCCCGGCCCGCATGTGAATTATGACGTGAGAATTGGCCCGAAGCCCGGCCCTAGGGGCATAAATAAGTCAATAATAATAATATTGGCACGTCGGGCTCGGGCTGAAATGCAGGGCTTTAAGCACCTAAATGTGCTTGTCTCAAACGGAGCAAGGTCAATTTCTGCGAAAGCGCACGAGCCCCTGCCCCTCCCCCTTTTCAACATCACCTGTCAGTTATCACAACCTGAAAGAGACACATTTTTCTGGTTGTGAAAATGTGTAAATGAAAGCAAATGATTGTTATTCAACCACAATGTTGTTAATATGGCCCCCTATGAACTGTAAATAAAATCAAATTATCTGATTATTAAAATACCTAAAAATAAATAAATACATGCTTGTAAAAAGTGTTTTTTTTTTTTACACCTTCTAGTGGTCATTATACATAAAAAGATGCACCAGATTAATGCATTTATCTTTAAAATGTACAAAATTTTCTTCCGGGGGGGGCATGCCCCCGGACCCCCCTAGAGGTACCGAGCTATCGGATTTTGCCACCTCCGCCTCATTTTCAGCCAGGAAAAACCCTGAAAGGGTTAAATTAAATGCAAGAGGACTGGTTATGTAAAAATGAGCAAAATGAACCGCTATACTCATCTTTCATCTCGTATGGTTCATATCAGTTCGGACGAATCCAAGAAACAACAGCATACATTACACTGTAAGGGTCCACTCTTCAAAATGCATCCCACTTTTTAATCCAAAACAACGACAAAATAGGGAAAAAAAATGAAATATCCTCCTTTGTTTGCATGAGCGTTTTCGAGATAGAGTTCGCATCACGTTCATTTTCAAAGAAATATCGATTCTAATCCGTATTCCAACACTCAAAAGCCATCTCACCCCCGTCGTTTACACTGTTCCGGATCAAATGAGACCTTCCACAGCTCTCTCGTTCAATCAAAGGCTTTGTTACAGACCAAAACAGTAAGAGACCGACTGACAGGCTGAGCGCGCTGTCAATCTCGCACCTGGGGTTTCGACTGGATAAAAGCCTGGATAAAGCCGGCCAATGTCCAGTCGGCAAAGTTTTGATTGATGGGAGTATTAGCCAACTAAAATCGATTGCAGTGATAGTCAGTTTATGCAAGCATATTCGTCAAATTCAAGTGCTCAATGTTTTCTTTCACATGCGCGCTTTCGCCATACGCGCGGCTCGCAGACACGCACACACATAATGCAGCGACCATAGACTGTAAACAAACACACACACGCAATGTTTTGACACATGTTTCTGATCATCTCGATCATGGATCGTCGACTACAGAAGAGATTTGAACGTGTAATTGATGAAGATGAAGATGAAGAGGAGCCGCGACGAAGAGCAGCAGAAAGTAATAGGATATTCATTATAATTATCAGTTTGTTGCAATTTATTTGAGTAAAAACCACGTTTGTAATTACAAAATGTTCTAAAACATTTATTGTTTTCTTTTTATGTATGTTATACATTAGTTTGAAAACGATCACTGCTGGAATGTCTATAGATGTAGTGAGAAATCACTGTTTTTGCTATTAGAATTGTTCAAAATAAAGGGAATTTTGTTCAAATGTTCAAATGTTGTGCTGAAATCGTTTTTTTTCTTGTGTGGTTTGAAGGGCAGAACAGTTCTGAATTGATATACATGTATGTAGTAGGCCTATGTAGTGTTTACTCCTTATGTGAAGGTGTTGGGTGCCAGGTGTACATTTGGAGTCTCCAAATTGCATTTTGGAAAGGACGCCTATACTTTTCTTGAATAAAAGCTTACAGAAACTACATTTTTGGGAGTATCATCCTCAAATTTGAATCTAAACATGGTCAGACATTCAGTTTTATCTGTATGGTGTTTTCAGGCCCTTAACATAAAAGTCGGATACATTTTTCCCTAAGTGAAGTTAATTCAAAGAAATCGTGAGTCACTTTCATGTAAATTTGACCTTGTTTTATTCTGTTCCTATGCTACTTTGAGTTATAATGACTCTTGGGTAACTAAGTTTCAAGTGTCTAGATTAAAAAAAGATCAGAGTTATGAATGTGGACCATAGGGTTTAAGAGCTACAGACATTTGTATTTGGGTATGTCATTTTCTGAAAATTCTCAAAAATAGGGGCGCTGGTTAAATATATATATATATATATATATATGTAATCAAACTTTTTTTTAAATAATTTTGATTATTAGATTATTTATAAGACATTTTATATAATATATATATATATATAAATAGAACAATGTTTGATTATTTATAAAGAGAATTTATATTACATATAATATTTTATATATAATAAAATTACATATAAAAATACATTTAATCCATAGTTTTTTCATAATGTAATTCAATTTTTTTTTTAATAATTATAATTATTGTAACATATATACAGTATACTGTACCTCCTGAGAGTTTGAATCTCTTGATTAAACTGAGTCTTCAGGTCTTCGAGTGAGCCGTCGTCCATCTAGAAAAAAACAAACTTTACCATGATGCTTTTTAACTTTGTTTAGATCATATTTACTGTCTACTTTCACTCATATGCAGAAGTAAAACGGTTATCAAACACACGAAACATGTTGATTTTAAAGTTTAGTGGTATTTCGCAGCACTACTGAGCTCAAACTCACAGGATTGAGCTTCTTCACAGCTACATAAGTGTCTCCTATCCGGCCTCTGAAGACGACGCCGAACCCGCCGGAGCCGAGCCGACAGCCTCCGTCCACCAGGGGGCGATCATCCCAATCGCTCGTGATGACCGTCAGCTCGCGGTGAGAGAACATGTGGAACCCTGTGTGAGAGAGGGGTTTTAGGGGCTGATGGGTAATGGGTGTCTGATGTGATTATATAAAGACCTTCAGAGCTGTCCGGCTCCATCACACGCGTCTCCTGCTGAACGGGTTTGATGACCTCGGGACGGGCGGACAGACGAAGCACTTCTTCACGCTGCGCTGCACAGACGGACACCTCAGATGAGCCTGATTTCAAAAGTGTTTATTATAAATGATTTATAGGTGCACATCATCATTATTGTGTTAATAATCTTGAATCAGAATAAGTTCCTCTTGCAGCATCTCTTCTCTTCTCTGATGACGAGGGCGGGGCGACCTGTCACTCACATAAGATCCACCAATAGCAAACCACAACCATCCAAACAATTCTCCACAGACAAAATCAAGCCCCGCCCACATTTGTTCTTGTTCCAGAAGCGTTTCACTCTATACGACACAATAGAGGTGAATACACCAGCACAACTTCCCTTTCATGATGACTTTAATACATCTACGTCTACAGATACATTTGAAAAAGCATATTTTTTATCATGCAAAATTCACTTTTATATGGTGTTTGAACATAAACACTGTGTCGGCAGTGTCTGATCCACCCACTGCTCTTTTTTTTATCTCCATAAATCATAAGCTGTGTCTCAGAACAAGCCGTTTGCAGTTTCTATGCAAAGTGACTTCACTTATGCCTAAGCCCCGCCCACAACTGCTGATGGACTCCGCCCTAATAGCATAGGCTATTAGGGCCTATGCTATTAGGCCTCAGTGAGCTGCACACAGTCCGCCATGTTTATCTCCTCGCCAGAGCGTTTAAAAGCAGCATTCAAGTCAGAGATGTATTCTAATTAAAGCTACTAAAGTTATTTAGTCAAGAGCAGTGAGTGATTTTCTGTTTTTCTTTATATATATATATATATATATATATATATATATATATATATATATATATATATATAAGATTATATATTACATCTTGTGAAAAGGGGTATAATAGATCCCCTTTAAGCATTTTTCGATGTTTCAGTGTGGACAAGAAACATTGTGTGTTTTGGAACGGAAACACATATTTCAAACATATTAATGTTGATTAGTGGATTAATGTAGACGTAGCCTGAGATTGTCAGAACAGGTCATGGCGGTCAGAATACCTGCTTTAGTGTGGCAGATCTTGTCTTCTGGCAGCAGGACGCTGACGGCGGCGAACAGCTGGTGTCGGACCAGAATCTCCACCAGATCTCCAACGGTGCAGTTTGTGGTTCCCCAGTCGAACAGCATCTCCATCGTGGGACTCTTTCCCTGGAGAACTGCTGCTTCAAACCTCCTGAAATCAGACGCCACACATAGCAACCATACAGAACATCTTAGCAACTGCATAGCAACCATCCCAAACACCCCAGTACTGGAACGGTGAGTTTTGAACAGGCGAATACCACCAGTGTTGAATTGTTAACTAAAACTATAAAAAAAGAACAATGGATGAATGGAACAAAGGATGGAATGATGGATAGAAGGATGGATGGATGGAATGACGGATAGAAGGATGGATGGATGGATGGATGGATGGAATGAATAGATAGATAGACATACAGATAGATAATGAAAAAACAATTTTAAATTAAACTGAAAATAAAAAAATATAACAATAAATTTTAATTAAAAATATGAGTAAATTATATATATATATATATAAAATTAAACAAACAGGATATTACAAAATCTAAAATGAAATAATAGTGAAATAGTGGAGTTTTTCTCCAAAACACGCTGGCCATAATTATTGGCTCCCTGTTATTAAATACTTTTTGCAACCTCCTTTTGCCAAGATAACTGCTCGGAGTTTTCTCCTCTAATGCCTGATGAGTTTGGAGAATAACTGACAAGAGATCAGAGACCATTCCTCCTTACAGGATCTCTCCAGATCCTTCAGATTCACAAGTTCATGTTGGTGCTTCTCCTCTTCAGTTCAGCCCACTCATTTTCTATAGTGTTCAGTTTAGGGGACTGGGACGGTCATGGCAGAAACTTCATTTTGTGCTCAGTTACCCATTTTTGTGTTGATTTTGATGTTTGTTTTGGATCGTCGTCCTGAATGAAGATCCAACCACGGCCCATTATAAGATTTCAAGCAGAGGCCGTCAGGTTTTGATTTTTTATCTGTTTGTATTTGCTAGAATCCATAATACCATGTATCTGAACAAGATGTCCAGGACCTCCAGCAAATAAACAGGCCCACAACATATAAGATCCAGCAGTGTATTTAACCGTAGACATGGGGTACTTTTTATCCCTGTTTGCACCAAACACATCTGGTGGGTTTGCTGCCAAAAAGCCCTTTTTTTGTTTCATCTGATCATAGAATCCGGTCCCTTTTGAAGATCCAGTCGTGTCTGACAACTGAATATGCTGGAGTTTATTTTTGGAGGAGCGAGGAGCATTTTTCTTGAAACCCTCCCAAACAACATGTGGTGATGTAGGAGTTGTTTGATCATTTTTTTTAGGCTTTCTGACCCCCAAGACTCAACTAATCCCTGCAATTCTCCATCTATGATCCTTGGAGAGTCTTTGGCCACTCAAACTATCCTCCTCACCGTCCATTAATACAATATAGACACACGTCCACTTCCTGGCAGATTCGTAACATCTTTAGTTGATTATGACTTCTTAATTATTGCCCTGATGGTCAAAATGGGGATTTTCAATTCTTTAGCTATTTTCTTACAGCCACTTTCTATTTTGTGATGCTCAACAATCTTTTGCTGCACATCAGAACTATATTCTTTGGTTTTCCTCATTGTGATTGATGATTCAGGGGATTTGGCCTTTGTGTTTCCTCATATTTAAACTCCTGTGAAACAAGAAGTCATAGCTGGACAATTTCATGTTCCTAGTCACCCTGGTGTGCTAAAAAAGGTAAATATTAATGGGAAAATACTTCAGAGATATTTTTCTCATAAAAAATTCTAGGGGTGCCAACAATTATGGCCAGCGTGTTTTGGAGAAAAACATTTATTTCATAATGTGATTTACCCCCCAATTTCAATTCTTTTACTTAAATGAAAGGTTAGATTTTTTGAATTTTTTGAAGGAAAGATCAAAAGGATAAACAATGCAGATTTATTTTTTTACAGCCATTTTTTATCATATTTACCAGGGGTGCCATCTATTTTGACCATGAATGTATATATCACTATTATTTCATTTTAGATTTTGTAATATCCAGTTTGTTTAATTTTTCTATAGGTCAAAACCAACATGAGGAGTTTCTCTTTAAAGGTCTGCTAGTGTGTGTGTGATGATGATGATTATGATGATGTACCGGATGTGCAGCTGTGAGTATCTGGGTTCTCCGGAGGTTCCGCTGATGTCCATCATGACGCTCCTCCAGTTCTCCTGCGGGTCCAGCTGGTCAGATAAAGCCCTCAGTGTGGAGAACCGGAGCTTCCGAACTGGCGTGTCCCGCGTGACGTCACACATGCCGAACCGAACCGTGTTTACTCTTCATAAACACGCGCAGAATCTCTCCTGAAGGGTTCACACACATTCACGGCTTTTCTTCTTGTGTTTTCCGAGATTGAGTAACTTCCTCGATCTGTTGTCATTTCCCCTTCGTACAACATCCGCTTTAAACTGAAACTAAATGAGATTACACGCTAAGAAAAGGTGTATACAGGGAGCACGCTTCACCTGGTATAAAAAACACAACGGATTATAGAACACAACGAACTATGAGACAAACTTACTGAAAAAAACAAACAAACAAACAAAAAAAAAACCTTTTGCTGAGAAACACACAGTTCTTCATGAGAACACGGAAGTGAAAGGAAGTTAAGTGCTTTTGGTGATCAAGTTGCCAGAGGAGGACAAAGAAACATCTGCAAATATTGTCATAATTCAAGGTAAGTTAGGAAATATCTTAACTTACTGACCAAAGTTTAAGTGTCATGTTTCCAGTGATCACAGGAGATTCATGCAGTTCAACTAATAGAGCTTTAATGCATTTTACAAGTCTGAAACGAGGCTATGAGTGTTTAAGTGTCAGTGTGTGACCGTGTGTATGTGTATATCTGGTGTCTGCTGACTATTTTTCCATAAATGATCATTTTTTGTATGAATTATTATTATTCAAAATAACTATTGTAACTTTTAGAATGTTCAGTGTCACATTATTCTTTTTATTCCAGTCTGGTCTGAATTGTAAAAGACAAGTCTTCCAAGAAGAGAATGACAAAATGTGAAGCCACTTCTGAAATCTAATCACGCTGAGACTCAATAATCACCAACATTCAGCTGAATATATCAGAAACAATCTACTAATGAGCTAATGACTCAAACTGAATAACAACCTGAAGAATTAGTTTTAGACCTTAAAAGTTTAAAAAATACTTCATAATTAATAGTTGACCTGGCCACAGTGTCTGTCATTTCGTTACACACATTTATTTGCACATACTGCATAGATCTCTGCTATAAAAGCACAATTATTTAAATATTTTTCTCTTTTCCTTTGCTCCAACAGTCCATGAAGGACGATGGCAAGAAAGCTGCTTTATGATACTCTAGATGACCTGAAAGAACATGATCTGAAGAGATTTAAGGGTCTCTTAAAAGATGATGGAGCTGGTAAACTGGAGGATGCTGATGTCACTGGTATAGTGGATATAATGATGGAGCGTTTTGGAGCAGAAGAAGAAGAAGCTGTGAAGAAAACACTGAACATCCTGAGGAAGATGAACCAGAACCGGCTGGCTGAAGAGTTAGAGAACAACTACACTAAAGGTAATAAAAGAGAGAATAGAGAACGAGAGGCAGCTTAGATTCATAGAAATGTATATTCTGATTATTTTCAAAGATTCTTATGTTCACCAAGGCTGAATTTAATTATCAAAAATAGTTCAAATATTGTGAAATATTACAATTTATATTAACTTTTCTTTTTGAATATCTTTTTTAAAAATGAAGTAATAGAGAATGAGAGGCAGCATAGATTCAAAGAAATGTATATTCAAGTTTTTTTTAAGGCTGCATTTATATGATCAGCAATAGTTAAAATATTTTGAAACATTACAATTTAAAACAATTGTTTTCTATTTAAATCCTGTTGCCATAAAAGTAAGTTTCATAGCTGAATTTTCAGCATCATTACTCCAGTCTTCAGTGTCACATGATCCTTCAGATATCATTCTAATATGAGGATTTATTTAATAGTTTAATAGCTGTGCTGCTTTAATGAAGTGTGGAAACACGATGCAGTGCCTTTTTCTGGATACTTTGATGAACATAAAGTCTTATTTCATTTTCTCTCTTCACAGTGCAAGAATCATCAGAAGCTGCTGAGAAACACACAAGAAAACAAGGTGAATTAACCTTACACACGGCCTTACAGTGGGATCAGAAATTATTTCAGCATGTTTGATGTATATTGATCTTAGTACACAACATAACTGCTTTCAGTGCTATGTATTAAAATACCATATGTCTGCTCTAGTTGATTTTGATGAAAATCATGCTAATGTGAAAAACCTTTGTGTTTAAATTTTGTATGTTGTTTTGTTCACACATTTTCCTGTTTATTTATATTTTGCAAAACAGATGATTTCTGGCTGCAGGAATTCTTGAAAACTCACAAAATGAACATGAAGGAGAAAGTAGAAAAAATTTTTGAGGGTAAAAAGGAAAATGAAGCACATCTCAGGGATGTTTTCACAGAACTCTTCATTACGGAGGGGGATCTTAGAGAAGTAAATCAAGAACATGAGATTCTGCAGATTGATAAAGCCATTAAACCTCAGAAATCACAGAACAGTTCAATCAAATGCAATGATGTATTTAGTCGTAACAAAAAGAAGAAAAAGATTGTGCTGACCAAAGGTGTCGCTGGCGTTGGAAAAACTGTCTCAGTGCACAAGTTCATTCTGGACTGGGCAGAAGGAGAAGCCAATCAGGATATAGACTGTGTTTTCTTTCTTCCATTCCGAAAGATGAACGGCATTAAAGACACAGAGATCAGTCTGCATGAGTTTGTGCAGAAATTTAATCCAGAACTGAAGAAATTGGAAACAGCAAAGACATGTAAGATATTTAGTTGTAAGCTTGCTTTTATCTTTGATGGACTGGATGAGAGTCGACTGACTTTGGATTTTGACAGTGAAATTGAAAAGAGTGCTGAGGAGCAATTATCTATAAATGAACTATTTACAAGTCTGGTGAATGGGTGTCTGCTTCCATCAGCTCACGTCTGGGTGACATCACGACCAGCAGCAGCCAATCAGATCCCTCCTGAGTATGTAGGGTTGTTCACTGAGGTGCGAGGATTCACTGACCAGCAGAAGGAGGAGTATTTCAGAAAGAGAATCAAAGATGAGACTCAGGCCTCCAGGATGATCTCACACATTAAGAAATCTCGTAGTCTCTACATCATGTGCTACATTCCCGTGTTCTGTTGGATCACAGCCACTGTTCTTCAGGACATTACCACTGAGAACAATGCAGAAAACATCAACACGACACTCACTGAAATGTACATCCACTTCCTGCTGATACAGATGAACATGAAGAGCCAGAAGCATGACAGAAAAACAGAAAGACAACGTACCAAGCTCTTAGATTCCAATAAAACAATGATTTTGAAGTTAGCTATGCTGGCGTTTGAACAACTGAAGAAGGAAAACATAGTGTTCTGTGAGGAGGATCTGACAGCATGTGGTATTGATGTGAGTGAAGACTTTGAGTCCACAGGAATGCTGACTGAGATCTTTCAGCAAGAAGCTGGACTTCATGAGATGAAGGTCTTCTGCTTTGTGCATCTGAGTGTTCAAGAGTTCCTCGCTGCAGTGCACGTGTTCCTCTGCTACCTGGACAAGAACATGGACGAGCTGCAGTTTTTCTCTGAAGAAACACAATTCGAGGTCAGGCCTGACCACATCGACAAGCCAGACAGAAATATTGCTTTACATGATTTACTAAAGAAGGCTGTTGAGAAAGCAATGCAAAGTCAGAAAGGATATTTAGACCTATTTGTACGGTTTCTGCTGGGCATTTCACTGGAATCGAATCAGAAACTGCTCAGAGGCCTGTTCACACACACTGAAGACAGCAAAGACAGCGTCACAGAAATAACCAAACATATTAAAGAACAATTACAAAGCTATAAGAACATCTCGTCTGAAAAGTCAGTCAACCTGTTCTACTGCTTACTGGAGCTCAATGACAATTCATTATATACAGAAATACAAAAATACTTCACATCATATCCAGAAAGAGAGCTCCCGCCTTCCATGTACTCATTAATTGCTTACGTTCTGCTGATGTCAGAGGAGGTGCTGAATGAGCTCGACCTGAGTATGTACATGAGTAAATCAAGTGGAAGACACACAAGGATGTACAGGACATGGGGAGGCCACATGAATCTCCTGCCAGCTGTGAGATTCTGCAGAAAAGCAAAGTAAGAAACTTGTTGACGGCTTTTCTAATAAAAAAAATTTACTCTGAAAATACATTTTAGCGCACAATGCATTGTGAAGTATCATGTTTTTAATGATTTTGGAGAGTAAAATCTGTATTTAATAAAATTGATTTACAAAACAATGATTTTATAGAAAGTTATTTTCACTTGACTGTCACATCAGTTCCAGCATATATGACATTTATATTTTTCCAGAAAGCTTGAATGTTCACAGAGAACATAACATAACCTATCACTGTTACTACAAACACTGTTCATACAAGATGAACACATAATACATGCAATGGACAATTGTCTTGTTTTACAGACTCTCCTCCTGTGATCTCGATGACTCCTGCTGTGAAACTGTGGCTTTGGCCCTGCAGACACCAAACTCTCTGATAGAGCTGGACATGAGTGAGAATGACCTGAAGGATTCAGGAGTGAAGCTGCTCTCTGATGGACTGAAGAGCCCACACTGTCAGCTGAAGATACTGAGGTTTGAGATTCATTCAGCACCCACCTCAGTATTTCATCCACTAAAAACTGAGTATGACATTATAAAACGCTTAACGTGCCTTAACCCTCTGGGGACCAAAAACGCGCCCGCGCGTTTTGCTCGTTTTTTTTTTTTAGCAATGAAAATAAACACTAAATGCTCTGTTAATTTTGATCTTTCATTTTCGTGTAATACATCAATCGATCCTGTTCAGTTTTCTATTTTTTTTTCTGTATATTCACAATAAAAATAAAGTGTTTTGCTTTTTGACAAATAAAGAAACTTTAACATGATGCGATTTCTGCCTTCTCTCTGTCAGTGAACTCCCGTTTGAAACGCGTTCGAAAATGATCTATAACTCTGCGAAAATTCAGTCAAACAGGCAAACAGACCCACGGGCATAAAGCTTGAGATCGCAGCTTTTAAATGAAGTAATTTATATAAAAAACAAATATTATCAGCTTCTGTAATCTGTATAAAAAGAGAGCGACTCCAGTCGAGCTCATTACGAGCCATTCAAAAGTAATTTGACCACGCCCCGGAGAGCGCGTGCTATTCAAACGCAAATTCTGAGAACCATTTCAGTCTGTGAAACGCCCCCACATCAGCTGTAAACAAAGAGGCATAATATAGCCTACCTTATGGAGAAAATTTTCCGTGCTGATATGAGGAGCAGATCCCGCTGAGGAGTGAGGTAGGCTAAGTTATCCTTTCTCAAGTGTTAATGTGGAATAACGTTATGGAATAACGTTGTAGGCTTATGTAAACAAAAAGATGAATCGCGTTTCTATAATATGAATCGCGTTTCTGTGAGATGAATGAAGGGTACATATTTGTAAAGACTGTTTAGCCTAAATATGAATCGCGTTTCTGTGAGATGAATGAAGGGTACATATTTGTAAAGAGTGTTTAGCCTAAATATGAATCGCGCGTCTGTGTGTGAAAGAATAAACTGCTTTTACAGTTACAGTTACTGCGTTACAGTCAGGCGAAGTATGAAAGACAACATTTTGTTGACTAGATTTGGGTACAGTTTTTACTGTAGAATATACTGTCACACCAAATAAGCTTTTCTGCTCATATATATAAAATACTATTTTGTCAAAAATAAAGTCATAGACTAAGATGTTCCAATGTTGGCTATATTCAAACTAATGAATACATATGATAAAATGTAGGCCTATAATCTTTTTTTTTTTTTTTTTACAAAGAAAGAGTACTTTTTTGCAGAAATATTGCTGAAATTGTAATTATTGTTGTAATTGTAACCTTTTTAATAAAATAGCAAAACATATTTACAAGATAGATGTAAGCAAAATCTTAAATGGTCAATATAAGTCTTCTTCAAAATATATATTTTGTCCTTGCATTGTGGCTCAGTCAGTGTCACACCTGAATGAATGGCTAATTATGCAGAGTCATTATGCAGAGTGGGTGGGACTAAGGTGTAAACTACTCCTCCCCCTCGCATATTGGCTTTCCAAGCAAAACCTGTTTTACACCATTTAAATCAATGTATTTTTTTTTGTGAACGATAAAGCAAGACTATTTTCACATAATTTTGAAGCTAGAACTGAAAGGGACAACATCCATTAGTCAAAAGTCTTGTGGGCACATATTTTGTATGAGTTTTGTGGTCTTATTTCAGCAACTTTCATTTTTATTTTTTTAAATAACCACGCATAAACATTATTCTCTTAAAAATACAAACATCTACATACATGTTGCTCGCATATTATGGTAGGCCTGTTTGTGCTATATAGAGTGAATTTACACCTTTGCCATTAACATGTTTATAAATAACTGAAAAAAGCACAAATGTCAGAGCATGTCAGAACATCTCAAGGGCCCCAAAAACAGCTTGGTCCCCAGAGGGTTAATGCACAAAGACCAGTGATATTAATATATCAAACTCCATACACACTGTATTGATGATGCTTAATTTACATTTACATTTAGTCATTTAGCAGACGCTTTTATCCAAAGCGACTTACAAATTAGGACTAAATTAAGCGAGTCATCATGAAGAGGCAAAAAACAACAACAACGCAAGAAGTGCTCAAAATACGAAGTTCAGGTATTATTCAGAGTAGCATAAGCCTGATAAGTGATGTTATTTTTTTTTTATGAGGTTAAGTGCTCACGGAAGAGATTGGTTTTCAGCTGTCTTTTGAATGTTGTCAGGGATTCTGCATTCCGGATGAGGGTGGGGAGAGCGTTCCACCAGCATGGAACTGTGAATGAGAATGTTCTGGAAAGTGATTTTGTGGCTTTCTGTGATGGAACCACGAGACGTCGCTCGTTGACCGATCGTAGGTGTCTGGTAGGGATGTAGACTCGTAGGAGTGAGTGAAAGTAGGAGGGAGCTGAGCCTGTGATAGATCTGTAAGCAAGCGTCAGTGCCTTGAACTTGATGCGAGCAGCGAGAGGTAGCCAATGCAGAGAGATGAACAGAGGAGTGACGTGGGCCCTCTTGGGCTCGTTGAAGACAAGACGAGCTGCAGCATTCTGGATCATCTGTAGGGGTTTGGTTGCACATGCTGGAAGTCCAGCCAGAAGAGCATTGCAGTAGTCCAGCCTAGAGATGACCAGGGCCTGGACGATAAGTTGTGTTGCATGCTCAGTTAGGAAAGGCCTGATCTTCCTGATGTTGTGCAGTGCAAACCTGCATGATCGAGCTGTCTTTGAAATGTGATCTGTGATGGTCAGCTGGTCATCAAACGTTACTCCAAGATTTCTGACCGATCTTGATGGGGTGATTAATGATGACTCTAGCTGGATGGTGAAGTCGTGCTGTAGAGACGTATTGGCAGGGAGGACGAGAAGCTCAGTCTTTGCCAGGTTGAGCTGCAGGTGATGTTCCTTCATCCATGTGGAGATGTCCGCCAGACAGCTTGAGACCCGTGCAGCTACTGTGGGATCATCTGGTTGAAATGAGAGGAAGAGCTGCGTGTCATCAGCATAGCAGTGGTAGGAAAAACCGTGTGCCTGTATGATGTGTCCCAGTGATGTGGTGTAGATGGAGAAGAGGAGGGGACCAAGAACTGAACCCTGGGGAACACCTGTGGTCAGCTGATGTGCTCTGGATACCTCACCTCTCCATGCGACCTTGAAGGACCTACCTGTGAGATAGGACTCAAACCAGTGGAGTGAAGTTCCTGTGAAGCCCAGTGATGAGAGGGTGGAAAGAAGGATCTGATGATTCACAGTGTCGAAGGCAGCAGACAGATCCAGGAGAATGAGGACTGAAGATTTGGAAGCAGCTTTTGCGATCCGTAGGGCTTCTGTGACTGACAGTAATGCAGTCTCAGTTGAATGCCCTTTCTTGAAGCCAGATTGGTTGACATCCAGCTGGTTGTTTAGAGACAAGAAGGATGTTACTTGGTTGAAGACAGCTCTTTCAAGTGTCTTCGCAATGAAGAGAGGAGAGAGATAGGTCTATAATTCTCTACAAATGATGCGTTTAGCGTTGGTTTTTTGAGCAGTGGAGTAACCCGAGCCTGCTTAAATGCTGTAGGGAAGGTGCCAGTATGGAGGGATGAGTTGATGATGTGTGTGAGTGATGGCAAGCAGGCAAGCAGGCTTAATATATGCAGGCAAGCAGATGAACCCAGAATTTGAATACAATCCACTAAATTGCATGTTAATTGTTTTACTTTATAATGGTTTCCTATGGGAAACAATTTACATGAAACTTTGCACTTTTGCGTTCATATTCAGAGTTCATCTATTTGCCTGTATATTGTATATTTTATTAAAGCTACACTGTGTAATTTTTTAAGTTGATTCTTATAAAAAAAAAACACTTTGTTCTTTCAAAATTATATGTGCTCATTCATGTGTAAGTACTTCCACCAACTAATCAAGTATTCTCTTAAGCGTAGAATCTGCCATTCTAACTGCATACTAGCGAGTCGCTCGGACGCGTCAACCATGTTGCGCCCTCCATCTTGAAAATACATAAGCCAAAGAAGGACATACCTGGAAATTAAATAAATTAAATTAGAGCACAAATGAAAACTGTTAAAGAAAAAAATATTTTAAAACACATAGTATACTAAAATATACTATCGCTATATACAGGGGCGGACTGGGACCAAAAAGTTGCCCTGGACTTTCTGGCCCACAGCAGCCCACCATATCCCACATCATAACACATTGGCTCATTAATGTGCAGAATAATATTTAACACCACTTATAGCATAAAAATGTAACACAATACAAAAATAAATGCTATTTAAACATTTATTTTAAGTAACACAACATATTTTAGGTCATGTTTGTAAAACAAAGGGAAACAAACAGAAAAACATTAAGACATATAACATTATTAATTTAAAACTATCAAGACAGCAAATCAGCTAGTCAGGGTGTATCATCTTGGTGCAGTGTAAGATACACTACTCAGCAGAGTAGGCTGCACCACTCAGCTGTACAACTCCTGAATCAAGATTGAAACTATTTCGCATTAACACAAATCCTCATGGCATACTATTAGGCTATCATGTGACATTAAACTTGATTGATGTCCACAGGCTTCATGTCATCTTCTGCGAGCAGGTCAGCAGAGCTTTATGAGGAGGAGGAGGAGGAGGAGATAGATTGTGTGTGTGTGTACATTTGAAAGAGCTTGTGTATGTGTATGAGAAACAGAGTTTGTGTGTATAAGAGATGAAAGGATTCCTGTGAAGGAGACAAAACAGATTAGGGATTATTCAGCATTATCTGTAATAAATATTTGTTAGTTTAAAGTCAAGTGTAAACCAAGTAGCCAAATACAAATAATATTATTACTCATAAAACCTGCCCAGAAAGCCACATGGACAAAAAAGTGCAAACGTATTGTGTAAGATGTGTTGGTCCAATCTGCAATGATCATAGCTACAAAATCTACAAAGGTTAGTAGCAAATTTAAATTTCTCTCAAACACTATAACACGCAAAGTATAACATTTTAAACATTAGAGTATCATCAAAATCTTAAATTATGTCATTATTAAGTTAAAGATAAACAAAACAAGGAACTAGTTTTTGGAAGAAAACAGTATAATTCAATAGAGTTTATTATTTTAATTTTATACTAATTGTTGAGTTAAGAACTAATTTCTCAGCACTCAGTAGTGTTTGGAATTAATATTAACTACCATCATTGTTAAAATGAGTAACTAGTGCGAGCTAAATAATGCTACTACTGATTTAATTTCAGTTTACCGGTTCAGTTTGATTGCCATCCTCTTCACTGGCTCAGGTACAGGTAGGGAAGGTGTTGTTGGTCATCATCAACAGGCGCTGCTGGTTCATCATCACTGACACTGACTGTGCTGCTGGGTCCAGCCTCGCTATCCTTGACCTTTGCTGTAATACTAGAGCCGTCAGAGCCTGCTGAACTGCAACTTCCCTTCGCGCCAAATGCATAATCTGTTCATTTGAAGCATTTCACTGCATCTACTACATCTAATGCTTTTTTTTTTACGTGTAACTTTTCAGCTCCACCTTTTCTTTTCTTCCACCTTTTCATCCATAGACAAATATTTGTAATTATCTGCTCAGAGAAATTCGCTGTAATGGATCAATCTTTCTCTCTCTGTAAATGAGACGTGAAAGGGGGCGTATTTCAAGATACGCAATGGAGTAGACCAAATTAATTAACAGGGAGTTAGGGCAATACACTCACATGCACACAGAACACAAAACAACCTCCTTGTCGGCCACGCATGTGCAATCGACTCACTAATATTATGATTTCTGTCATTTTGAAAAAAAATATATTTGTGTACCGGGTGGACCGGCCCAGATTGGCCAGAGGTCGACCGGGAAAAGTCCCAGTTCTCCAGATGGCCAGTTCGCCCCTGGCTATATAATATTCCTAATCCAGCTGTAGAAACGAAGAGGATGACAATGGCGTGAATGTACTGTTTTCCGTTTCTTTTGATGTGCTTGCGATATTAAAGTGAGTATGGCGTGGGGGCACATACTAATGTGTGGGTGCCGGAGCTGGCATGTGACGTAGGAGTTCACCCAAAAAACGTTTTTGGGTCTCTTGTAGCTCGCGCAGCAACGACATCCGCTCCTCGTATTCCCTCTGCTCTGTCAAGCGAACACGCTCCCTCTCCTCAAAGTCCCTGTCCATTTAAAAAAAGAGGTCCTTCACCTCTTTCACAATTGTTTGAGTCCTGGACATGGGCTTTCTGGCCTTTTTAGCAGGAGGTGGTTGAGGCAATTCTAAAAAGGATTATTAACCAGGAATACACACGTGATGCATGGCAAACAAAACACAAACTACAACCATGGGAATATTTTAAAACCCTTAAAACTTGCCTTGATGGGTGACCACAGTGATATTAGAGGACCAAATTTTTTACATAAGATTTAGATTTAAGTGAGATTCTGGCTTCATAAGCTTTTTTCACGGTAAGCGTTTTAGAATGTCCCCAACAATATAGCTAATGGTTATGTAGCTCACCTGAACAGATTTCTCTAGAGTTTTCTTCAATGGCCTGGGGGGAAAGGAAGAAGCAGAAGAAGAGGAAACTGCGGAGGAACTAGACAGTTCTGCTGATAATTCCTCTTCGTCATTGCTACACAAAGACGAGTCCATACTCCACAGTAGTGCCACTGGGTTTGCTGAGTGGCTCGTTCCTCATATGCTGTAGCTTAGGTTGTAGAAAGGCCAGTCTAATCTTTTCCCGGGATCAACGCGCTGTGTGAAAGGGGCTTAAGCAAGATGATGATGATGAAAATAGAGATGTTTTCTCCCCATTATGGCATCAAATCTTGCTGTACATTTCTTAGATAAACAAATTAAAGTACCATCTCTTTGTTATTAAATAATCTGACAGTATTATATCATACCACAAATTGTGCAAATGAAATAGTGTGTGTGTGTGTATATATATATATATATATGGAGAGAGAGAGAGAGCGGTGAATTTTTTAACTGGGTATGCTGGGTGATGCGTTATGTCAAAAATACACTTGGTGCACGTTGGATGGGTATATAATAAGCGTGTTCGCTCTAGACAGTGTTAGTTGCTCAGTTGCTTACTCTCATGACACATGGAAACATGGCTAAAAGTTTCCTATATTTGACCATTTATTGAAAGTAGCCTACATTTACCTGTTGATGACTTCACAAGCACCCGCAAAAGCTGTCGAGTTGAGTGACGTGTGAAAGGGGGGTTTGCAAAATATGCTGTATTTTTGTTATTCGGCTAGGTGGCACTAATGTCGCAGAAACGACATGCTTTACCTTTTAATGGTACGGCGCATCTAAATCAGAGATGACAAATAAGAAACACCATGGCAGGCGTCGATTCAAATGTATGTCAGAAGTGTTTTTATTTTATTTTATTATAAAGAAATAAAAACAAGTATAATATATTTTATTTATAATAGGCTACTAATTTTTATTATAAGTAAAATACCATTAGAATAAATGTAAGTATAATAAAAATATAATTATTTTTTTTTAAATAAAAAGTTTAGATGCAAATTGATGACTGTAACAAACGCATAGACTACGATTAACAGTCTCAGATATAGTTAGTCTTGTATCAAACACAAGTTCGAGCTCTTGTGAGTTCTCACATCTCAATATTAATTCATCCCCGCTGTTACAAGGAGCATTTTAGGAAGTTTTTTTTTACAACCGCAATTAGATTGTACAACCAGCGTTATACAAGATGATAGACTATATTCTATGATTACTTGGTTGTATATAATCATAATGCTTTGTGAAATTGATACTGGAGAATAAGTCTTGTTGCTTTGTGAATGTTGTTTAACCCTCTGGGGACCAAGCTGTTTTTGGGGCCCTTGAGATGTTCTGACATGCTCTGACATTTGTGCTTTTTTCAGTTATTTATAAACATGTTAATGGCAAAGGTGTAAATTCACTCTATATAGCACAAACAGGCCTACCATAATATGCGAGCAACATGTATGTAGATGTTTGTATTTTTAAGAGAATAATGTTTATGCGTGGTTATTTAAAAAAATAAAAATGAAAGTTGCTGAAATAAGACCACAAAACTCATACAAAATATGTGCCCACAAGACTTTTGACTAATGGATGTTGTCCCTTTCAGTTCTAGCTTCAAAATTATGTGAAAATAGTCTTGCTTTATCGTTCACAAAAAAAAATACATTGATTTAAATGGTGTAAAACAGGTTTTGCTTGGAAAGCCAATATGCGAGGGGGAGGAGTAGTTTACACCTTAGTCCCACCCACTCTGCATAATGACTCTGCATAATTAGCCATTCATTCAGGTGTGACACTGACTGAGCCACAATGCAAAGACAAAATATATATTTTGAAGAAGACTTATATTGACCATTTAAGATTTTGCTTACATCTATCTTGTAAATATGTTTTGCTATTTTATTAAAAAGGTTACAATTACAACAATAATTACAATTTCAGCAATATTTCTGCAAAAAAGTACTCTTTCTTTGTAAAAAAAAAAAAAAGAAAGATTATAGGCCTACATTTTATCATATGTATTCATTAGTTTGAATATAGCCAACATTGGAACATCTTAGTCTATGACTTTATTTTTGACAAAATAGTATTTTATATATATTCAGAAAAGCTTATTTGATGTGACAGTATATTCTACAGTAAAAACTGTACCCAAATCTAGTCAACAAAATGTTGTCTTTCACACTTCGCCTGACTGTAACGCAGTAACTGTAACTGTAAAAGCAGTTTATTCTTTCACACACAGACGCGCGATTCATATTTAGGCTAAACACTCTTTACAAATAGACGCGCGATTCATATTATAGAAACGCGATTCATCTTTTTGTTTACATAAGCCTACAACGTTATTCCACATTAACACTTGAGAAAGGATAACTTAGCCTACCTCACTCCTCAGCGGGATCTGCTCCTCATATCAGCACGGAAAATTTTCTCCATAAGGTAGGCTATATTATGCCTCTTTGTTTACAGCTGATGTGGGGGCGTTTCACAGACTGAAATGGTTCTCAGAATTTGCGTTTGAATAGCACGCGCTCTCCGGGGAGTGGTCACATTACTTTTGAATGGCTCGTAATGAGCTCGACTGGAGTCGCTCTCTTTTTATACAGATTACAGAAGCTGATAATATTTGTTTTTTATATAAATTACTTCATTTAAAAGCTGCGATCTCAAGCTTTATGCCCGTGGGTCTGTTTGCCTGTTTGACTGAATTTTCGCGGAGTTATAGATAATTTTCGAACGCGTTTCAAATGGGAGTTTACTGACAGAGAGAAGGCAGAAATAGCATCATGTTAGTTTTTCTTTATTTGTCAAAAAGCAAAACACTTTATTTGTATTGTGAGTATACAGAAAAAAAATAGAAACTGAACAGGATCGATTGATGTATTACACGAAAATGAAAGATCAAAATTAACAGAGCATTTTGTGTTTATTTTTCATTGCTAAAAAAAAAAACGAGCAAAACGCGCGGGCGCGTTTTTGGTCCCCAGAGGGTTAAGTTCTCTATTTAGTCATTTTATTGCTGTGCTGCTGTGACTTGTAAATTTCCCCCTGGGGATTACTAAAAGTTAATCAATTGCAATCCTTGTGCATGAAATCCAAGAGATCCACAAGGTGAAGAAGTAATGACACAGTTCATGAATGGAAATCCTCTTTTGATCTCCAAGCAATGAATGGAAGCCATATAAATGCTAGCAGCAATAAAGAGGCCTTCTACAACAGAATACATAAACTTAACATTAGCAGTGAAGCCAGTTAAATCAATCTCAAATAACACAAAAAGAATGTGCAATGATTACAAACCAATACAAAAACCACACTAGTAAATATGTAGAATAAATGAAGCAAAAGAAAAGAAAATACTGCTTACATTGATTGAGCATAAAACCAAAGTTTCCCAATCAGGACTCAAAGTGGATTGTGGTAACACATATGATTTCCAAACCAGTTCAGCAGAAATCTCGCCCTGCAGCCCATTCTAAAGATTTAATTGGTCATGTTAATCACTGAACTGATTGCCTACACCAGTGGTTCTCAAACTTTTTTGGTCACACCCACAAAAAAACATAAAAATGGAAAGATTTTATTAATTGAAAAACGTGCAGTGAACCTGCAATAGTTTCAATTTGTAATGACATTGAATCATATAACAGTAAGAGAGACTAATAGATCAGAACTTAACTTTTAAAACATTTAAATATTTCAGTGATGCTTTGGATGAACAATATATATGTAACTATATACATATATGCTGAATGTTGAATGCTGCTTCTCTGCATTCTCTTTTCACAAACTATGAAACCATTTAATGATTT